>NW_006921705.1:5215529-5217332 GCF_000298275.1 Orycteropus afer afer
GCAATCTACTTCCATAGTGATACTGCCTCGGAAACCCAAGGAGGGGTCGCTATGAGTTGGGTCTGACTCGACGGCACATAACAACAACAAAACCATAAAGTTCCCTGAAGAAAAAATAGGGGCAAACATAGGGGCCCTAATTTATGGCAAAGACAGACTATGGAGCATAAGCCAAATTGTGCCAACAGCAGAAGATAAACTAGATGATTGAGACCTTGAAAAAATTTAATTTTTCTGTCCATCAAAAGACTTCTCCAAAAGAGTAAAAAGAGAGCCTACAGACTGGGAAAAGGTACTTGGCAATGACAATCTGACAAGGGACTTATCTCTAAAATTTATAGAAGACTCCAACACCTCAACAACAAAAAGACAAAACAATCCAAATTAAAACTGGACAGAGGCATGAATAGACATTTCATCAAAAAGATATTAAGGTGGCCAACAAACATATGAAGAAATGTTAAAGATCATTAGCCATTGTTGTTGTTGTTGTTATGAGCTGCTGAATCGGACTCGACTCATAGCGACCCCTCCTTGGGTTCCCGAGGCAATATCACTAAAGAAGTAGATTGCCCCATCTTCCTTCTGAGGAGTGGCTCATGGGTTTGAACCACGAGCCTTCTGGTTAGCAGCCAAGTGCTTTAGGCACTACGCTACCAGAGCTCCCCATTAGCCATGTTGTTGTTGTTTTGTGCCGTCGAGTCAGCCCCGACTCATAGCGACCCCTCCTTGGGTTTCCAAGGCAGTATCACTACAGAAGTAGGATTGCCCACCTTCCTTCCGAGGAGTGGCTGGTGGGTTTGAACTGCCAGCCTTCTGGTTAGCGGTCAAGTGCCTTAGGCACTATAGGTATCATATTTAAGTCTTTGATCCACCTTGAGTTAGTTTTTGTGTATGCCGTGACAAACTTCCTTCCGAGGAGTGGCTGGTGGATTTGAACCTCCAGCCTTCTGGTTAGCAGTCAAGTGCCTTAGGCACTATGCTACCAGAGCTCCCAAGTACTCTGGTATAAACCTTATTTTGATCACTCTCACCTTCAGCTTTCCTGTCTTCTATTTGCATTGTATTAACATTGCCCTCCTTGCATGTTATTTCCAAGCAGCTTTAATCCTTTTGATGCTTGCACTGTTTATCTCAAACTTACTGGAACCTCCTTTCAGGGCCAGTCCATGACCTTAATTTGATATAGTATCCCAGCAAACCATGACTTGAGAGACTGAAAAGTTCTAACCTCTGAAGTGTTTTTAATTACATTATACTTTTTCAGAATGATGTAAACAGTACCCTAGTGGCCTCTCTTTTGTTTCTTTTCTACAAAAGGCAAGGAACAATACATGGTTGAGATAATTCAGAGGGGGAGATTATATGATCTGCCAATGTACTGTGGGGTAATGCTTTATACTGATAACACCATTTTACCATTCACAAATTGTTATTTAATACTCTGTTATTTACTACTACATAAGTCTCAAATAAATTAAGCAAATCACCCATATCTCCCATTTAGCAATCAACTGGCAGAAGTGGGAAGTTCCTACATGTTGGGTAGAAGTCTGGTGCTTTTCCATATTACACTAGAGCTGCCTCCTTACAATGAAGATCTCTCCTTCCATATTCTCCTTCCCCTTAGTCTATTGTTGCTGTTGTTGTTATGTGCCGTTGAGTCCGACCCGACTCATAGCGACCCCTCCTTGGGTTTCCAAGGCAGTATTCACTACAGAAGTAGATTGCCCAACCTTCCTTCTGAGGAGTGGCTGGTGGGTTTGAACCACCAGCCTTCTGGTTAGCAGTCAAGTGCCTTAG
>NW_006921705.1:5217432-5218590 GCF_000298275.1 Orycteropus afer afer
CTGGTGGGTTTGAACCGCCAGCCGTCTGGTTAGCAGGCAAGTGTCTTAGCCACTATGCTACCAGAGCTCCCCCATTAGCCATTAGAGTGATGTAAATAAAAACAACAATGAGATACTATCTCACATCAGCATTAATGGCAAAGTTCAACAGGACAGAAAATAACAAATGCTGGCCAGGATGTGGAAAGATCTGGACTCTCATACACTGTTAGTGAGACTGTAAAATGATGCAACCACTGTGGAAATCAGTATAGCAATTTCTTAAAAAGTTGGAAATGGAAATACCATTTGATCCAGCAATCCCATTACTATGTACATATCCTAAAGAAATGAGAGCCAGGACACGAACAGATATATGTACACCCATGTCCATCACAACACTATTCAGAGTAGCAAAGTGATGGAAACAACCTAAGTGCCCCTCAATACAAGAATGAATATTTATTTATTTTATTGCAAATTTTACCAAACTATGACACATACACACAATGTACTACTATGCAACACTAAACAATAACATAGAATCTGTGAAACACCATATAACATGGATGAACTTGGAGGACATTACACTGAGTAAAATAAGTCAATCAGAGAAGGACAAATATTGCATTTGTGCACTGTTGTAAAATGTCAAGGAAATGTTTATATATGAGAGGAAACTTGTTTTGTTGGTTACCAGGGATGGGAAGGGAAGAGAAGGAAAATTGCTAGACAAGTAAGAAACAAGTACTGATTTGCGTGAAGGGGAAGGTACTATACCAAATCAAGTGACCAACAAACTAACACTAAGGAAAAGGAAGACACAAAGAGATGCACAAGAGGTCCAGACAACAAAGATGAACACTTTTACACGTACAATACTGCATTATCAATGACAACAAACATTAATCTATGGGTAGATAGATGCGTAGACAGACTGAATGATCAGGTATGTTGGGACAAAAGGGAATATACCCATGACCATATATAAGGTTGGCAGACAATATTTCTACATACATATTTGTATGTGTTATAAGAATGTCCACATAAACAGAACTAACAGGGAGCAAAGTTATCATAACTTCTTGTTGTTGTTGTTGTTGTTATGTGCCGTCGAGTCGGCCCCGACTCATAGCGACCCCTCCTTGGGTTTCCGAGGCAGTATCACTACGGAAGTAG
>NW_006921705.1:5218690-5219488 GCF_000298275.1 Orycteropus afer afer
GGGTTTGAACCACCAGCCTTCTGGTTAGCAGTCAAGTGCCTTAGGCACTATACTACCAGACCTCCTGTCCTTAGTCTATTAACATACTCAATCTCCTTCACCCCATAAAATTTTGCCTTGGCTTTCTTTTGCTAACCCTTTCCCCAGAATTCTTCTCTGTGCATGCACTGTCATATTTCTTAAAAAAGAATTTGACGTCTCTTTTTTCATTTTTCTTATGAGTTAATCTCACACATTAATTTATTGGGATCCAGCACTATGCTCTGCCCTCCCCAAATTTGGCTAGAACGAACTTTTCAAAGTCACCAATGCAATCTCTGTTTCCTTTTTTTTTAAAGTAAGGTTTATTACTCTTATTCTTTAAATCTCTGTACTTAGCATATAGTACTTCAATAAATACCCAGCGAACAAAAATGTCAGAATATTCAAATCAGTTTTAGTTTCTATTAATCTACCAATAAAAGCAAAACTTCAGAAGAAATTACCATTGTACTAGTGAATTCTTAAAGTACTGAACTTAACCTAAGTCATTTGTAGAAATCAATAAAATATTTGAGTATGTGCTTTATCTGAACTCTCAAACAGCTTCAGATACTATACAGCTGAAAAGACTAGATCAAACTACAAAAAAAAAAACTATTTACAGCATTCTTTAAGGATATGGAAAAACCAATCACTAATTTTATAGGAAAGGAAAGAGACCTCAGATAAGCAAAGCACCAATGAAGAAGAGGGAGCTCTGGTGATGTAGTGCCTAAGGCACTTGACTGCTAACCAGAAGGCTGGCGGTTCAAACCC
>NW_006921705.1:5222396-5229409 GCF_000298275.1 Orycteropus afer afer
TTCCGAGGAGTGGCTGGTGGGTTTGAACCGCCAGCCTTCTGGTTAGCAGTCAAGTGCTTTAGCCACTATGCTACCAGAGCTCCTTCATAACTTCTTAGTCACAGTCAATCACCCTGATGGAGTGAGCTGTTGGACCTCAAGGCTCAGGATCATGGTTGCAGGGGACATTAACTTCAATTGGTGTACCATACTATACATAAACATTGTTCTAATCCTACTTTGGTGAGTAGTGACTAAGATATTAAATGCTCACGAGCAGCCATCTAGACTCAACAACTGGTCTCTCCTCTTCCAGAGCAAAGAAGAGTGATGAAAATCAAAGATGCATGGAAACAATTAGTCCAAGGGACTAGTGGACCATGTGAACCTCAGCTTTCATGGCCATGAGACCAGAAGAACTAGATTGGTTGGTGCCTGGCTATCACTGTCAACCATTTAGAAAGGGATCAGTGCAGGAGATCCTGGATACAGTGGAACAACAATGTGGAACAAAACACAAAATCATAATGTCTAAGGTTTGACAGTGAACCAGAAGGCTGGTGGTTCAAACCCACCAGCCACTCCTTAGAAGGAAGATTGGGCAATCTACTTCTGTAGTGATATCGCCTTGGAAACCCAAGGAGGGGTAGCTATGAGTCAATCGACTCTATGTGAGTTTCTCTTTTTTTTTTTTTTTTGTTTGTTTGTTTCTGGTCTGATAGAGGCTGGTAAAAACCCCCAAGACTATAGCCCCCACTTACCCTTCAGGCTAGAACTGAAGTCACTCCTGTGGCTTCCAGCAAAACAATAGATAGGTATATAGAGTAAACATTCACACTAGGTAGATAGACTCCTTAGAATGATCAATTATGGGAGAAGAGAAAGGCAGTTTCTGCACTAGCTCAGGGGGCAGGAATGCATAGGAAAGAAGGACACAGGAAAGAGGTAACTAAAGGGAGGAAGTGGGAAGTGAACTTTACATTATGGAGATGGCAGTCAATGTCATCAAACAAAATGTGTATAAACTATTGCATGGAAAATGAATTTGCTCTGAAAAACTTTCACTCAAACCACAATAAAAATTTAGATAAATAAATAAATAAGCCATTTAAAGTTGCCTCATCCTCCACTCAGCAAAATCAAAACATTTTGTGTTTTAATGACCACCTAGAACACCCATCTTAGCTAGCATTCTCTGATTGCTTCTATTGTCTTTTCATAATGTTTTTGGGCCACTAAAGAACTGCTGTAAAGGGAAAGGAGTCATTTACTTGCTCTTACTACACCCTCCTCCCAGATACTACCCACTCAAGGGAAGTAGCCCAGTCAATTGATACAGCTGATGAATTGTTGACCATCTCTCTTTAGGATGTCATAGAATTGGGAAGCATCATTAAAACAATAATCACTGAGGCTATCTCTATTCTTTAATTGCAAAGGGAGTGTCATCTTCCCAAATCCTAAAAAACAATGATAGAGAAAGAGTTTCCACAGTCTCTCAAGTTTTTCTATCAGTATGTTCTTTCACATATCTAATGTTAATCATATTGGATAGGAACAATATAGTATTAAAAGAATTTTCACTGCAGCAAGTATCATATGGAGAAAATAGCAGGAATGAGGTGGAGCTAAATACTGGACAATGTTAAATTACAGACTACTCAAACCAAAGAACCAAAAAACCAAACTCACTGCCATCAAGTCAATTCTGACTCACCATGACCCTATAGGACAGAACAGAATTGTCCCATAGAGTTTCTAAGACTAAATCTTTATAGAAGCAGACTGCCTCAACTGTCTTCCACAGAGTGGCTGGTAAGTTCAAACAATTGACCTTTTGGTTAGCAGGCGAATATGTTAACCATTACACCACCAGACCTCCTTTTTAGACCTTCTGGGTCTGAAAAATCAATAAAACTGTAGGTGGACATGGGAGAGTTCGTGGGTGGTGCAAAGAGTGAATGCACTTGTTTGCTAACTGAAAGACTGCAGGTTCATGTCCACCTAGAGACACCTCATAAGAAAAGACCTGAAGATCAACTTCCAAAAAACCAGCCATTGTAAACCATACAGAACACAATTCTACTCTGATACATATGGGGGTACCAGGAGTCCAAGTTGACTTCAGTACAACTGCATGGAGGAGAAGACATGGTTTAGATAAAATGATCAAAGCACCCCATATATATATATTTCTAAGCTGACTTTTTCTGAAGTACTCTTCTGGAAATTCCCCTTCGCTAAATGCATCTCTGTTCTGAGTGTGAAGTTCATAGGTGCAAGCCAACTACTACTACAGAAATAGCTACTTTCAATGGAAAAGAGTTATGTTTGGCAAAAATGATAATTTTTCTTGCAGCTTTCGGGGTTTTGGTTTTTTTTTTTTTTCTTTTTTTAGTTTTCTGAAATAAAATGTTCAAAATATTCCTACTGCTGTGGCTGGTTTATGCTTAAAACAGTTTCTACTTATAATACCCTTATGTAGTTTGACTGTGCAAATCGCATATTTATACTTGTGTTGTGTTTTATATAGAAACTCCTTTATAAAAATCCATTGTATGTATGTCCTTAGGAATAAGGATTTTGTTTTTTTTAAATTTTCATTTAAACAATGGTTTTGTTTGATTTTCTGGGTTTTGTTTCTTTTGTTTTTGATTTTTTGTTTTGTTTTGTTTTTTTCCCTGTGAGGGGCAAACAAGTTGAGAGGAATAGTAAAGAAGCAGGAAGTGAGAGACAACAGCTCTAGATATACTTTATAATTGGGATAAGTTTTTCACAGCTAAAGCCCAGTACAACATCATATCAGTGCCCTAATGCTCAACGGAAAAGATCTGAAGGAACAGGAAGTCACAGAGATATAAGAAGTGCACTAGCCTAAAGAGTCAGGAAAACAAACTACTTTCCCAGCTGTACGACCAACTACCTGTGTGTTTGTCACCTAAACCTCTCTGAACTTCATTCACTAGCAACTGAATCAATACAAAACCATGTCTGGTTCACTGCAAACCAAATAAATGCTCTTTCCACCACACTGCCCTGCATATTATAGTTTAAATTATGGAGAGCAAAGCCTATGGTGGTGTCTGGTAGTTTATGAGAAAAATGAAGTTGGCACAGAGGTCTAAAATCGTTGTTCCATGTTACCAATTAATAAGGGATTTTGGTAGCTGTTGAATCAAAATTAAGCTCTGTTGCTGCCAAGTTGAAGCCCATAGAGCTTTTGCAATTTTTTATTCCAGTTTCTGATGAATACAATACAACCTGATCCACATTGAATAACACCATAATATACTGACAGTAGTTTTAAAAATCAATCTATGTATCATGTTAAACTAGTGTAGCATGCATATAAATTTAGAAAATAGAAATTACTGAACCTGCATGACACTCAACTCACATTACTGCAGGTATAAAATATGTTTAAGAGTGAATTAAAGGAGACTGCCAATTTGAAAGACTGTACTTATTTCTCTAATTCTACTGCATCTCAATTTTCATAATACACAATAAAAATTAAATATCTGAACAAAACAAAATTTTAATCATCAAATCTGTTTCCATAATATATCTAGTTCAAGCCTCATATGCCATAACATTTCTGTAAATTTTAACTAGCAACATCTCTGGCAAATATGCTTATGAATCTAATGAGAACCAAAAATGAAATCCAGCTTCAGAAATTCAACAAGATGACAAAATCTAGCAAGATCTTCATTACTTTTTTAGTGGCAAAGATCTATTTTGAGGTTGTGGTTTTTCCCTTCTCCTTTTGTTGACTAGAAAAAGCAGCATACACTATTCCAACAACCTACATTTTTATTTCCAAAAGCTTTGCTCTGTAGAGATATTGGATAACTAGTATCTATGGTAAAGCTTAGTTATATAGTACTCAAGCACTAGTTTCCTAGGAAACCAGCAAATGTTTTCAAAGTATCAAGTAAGAAGTCTAGTGCTTAACACTGCAATACAATGATGATTTGAGACCTCCATAGCTAGAAGAATTTAATTCAGGAAAGGTAAATAAGATGTGATCAATTACTATGTGGGTAAGGGTCTTTACTGCTTTTGCACATAAAACAAATATACAATTATCCTAAATTTATTTCCTGCCTTACTCTCCCATCCATAATGCAATGCTTTTAGTACAAACTAAAGAAAACCACAATTCAGTTTGGTTCTATAGGTAGTGCATAGCAGCATGGCAAGAGAAAATATTTTAACACCCTTA
Organism: Orycteropus afer afer; assembly: GCF_000298275.1. NCBI lineage: Eukaryota > Metazoa > Chordata > Mammalia > Tubulidentata > Orycteropodidae > Orycteropus > Orycteropus afer. The sequence goes on from NW_006921705.1 coordinate 5,226,604, forward strand.
CCTCTCAGTCTTGGCATATACTGTAGCTTTATAAGAAAGAGCTCCAGATTAGGAGAGAAAAGACCTGGACTCTGCTCTTGGCTGTGAAATTATTTGCCTTCAGGTAAACAGTATAATCTCTCTCAACTTCAGTTCTCTCCTCTCTGCCTGTATCAGAGGTCTTTATATCCCTTAAAACTATACATATGAAATAATAGTGTGGACAATCAAGTTCCTCAGAAATAATGGTGTTGTTGTTAGGTGCCGTCGAGTCGTTTCCGACTCAGAACGACCCCATGCACAGCAGAACAAAACACTGCCCGGTCCCACGCCAGTTCCATGATCCTTGCTATATTTTAGCCCATCGTGGCAGCCACTGTGTCACTCCATCTCATTGAGGGCCTTTCCCCTCTTTCGTCGACCCTCCACCTTACCAAGTATGACATCCTTCTCCAGGGAATGGTCCCTTCTCACTGCACAATCAAAGTAGATGAGATGAAGTCTGGCCATTCTCACTTCCAAGGAGCATTTCGTCTGCACTTCCTCCCGGACAGATCTGTTAGTTCTTTACCAGTCCATGGTACTTTCAGCATTCTTCACCAGCACCACCTCTCAAAAGCATCAGCTCTTCTCAGTCTTCTTTATTCATTGTCCAGCTCTCACATGCATACTAGGTGATTGAAAATACCATGGCTTGTGTCTGGAGCACTTTAGTCCTCAAGGAGACATCCTTGCTCCTCAGCACTTGAAAGAGGTCCCTTGCAGCCAATTGGCCCAGTGCTATACATCGTCTAATGTCCTGACTGCTGCTTCCACTGGTGTCGATTGTAGAACCAAGCAATGTGAAGTCTTTGACAACTTCAGTCTTTTCTCCATTTATCGTGATGCTGCTTATAGGTCCAGTTGTGAGGATTTTTGTCTCCTTTATATTGAGATGTAATCCATATTGCAGACTGCATCCTTCAATCTTCATAAGTAAGTGCCTCGAATCATCCTCACTTTCACCAAACAAAGTTGTGTCATCACCGTATCGCAGGTTGTTAATGATTCTTCCTCCAATCTTGATGCCACGTTCTTCTTCATATAATCCAGCTTCTTGGACTATTTGCTCGGCATACAGATTGAACAAGTACGGTGAAAGGATACAACCCTGACACACTCCCTTCTTGATTTTAAACCATGCAGTATCCCCTTGTTCCATTTGAACAACAGCCTCCTGGTCAATGTACAGGTTCCTCGTGAACATAATCAAGTGTTCTGGAATTCCAATTCTTCTCAATGTCATCCACAATTTGTTATGATCTACACAATCAAATGCCTTTGCATAGTCAATAAAACACAAGTAAACATCCTTTGCCTTCAGCCAAGATCCATCTGACAGCAGCTATGATATCTGTTTCTTAGGAAACGTAAATTACTAGATTTCATCTAATGTTATAAGCATCCTACTAAGTGCCCAACCTTGAAGAGGCTCTCTCTCTTCTCATTGTTTTTGTTATTATTATGTGCCATTAAGTTGTCTCCGATTCATAGTGACCTTATGTACAACAGAAGGAAACACAGCAGAACAAAACTCTGCCTGGTCCTGTGCCAGCCTCATGATCCCTACTATACCTGAGCCTGTCACTGCTGCCACCATGTCAATCCATTTTATTGAGGACCTTCCCCTCTTTCATTGACCCTCCACATTACCTAGCATGACATCCTTCACCAGAAATTAGTTTGCATTTTCTAGAATTTTAATAAAAATATATAGATTATACTCTCTTTTAAAGAGCCCCGGTGGCACCTGGCTGCTAACTGAAAGGCTGGCGGCACAAAACCACTAAGTGCTTTGTGGAAGAAAGATGTGGCAGTCTGCTTCTGTAAAGGTTAGTCTTAGAAACCCTATAAGGCAATTCTGTAAGTCAGAATTGACACTATGACAACAGGTTTGGTTTGGTTTGGTTTATAGTCTCTTTTGTCTGGCTTCTGTCACCAAAATAATGTGAGACTGAGTCATGCAGTACTATGTGTCAACAGTCGATTCCGTTTTACTGCTGAGTTATAATAGTTCATAGGGTTGCTATGACTTGAAACTGACTCTATGGCACCTAACAACAATAATACATTAAGGAGCCCTGATGGCGCAATGGTTAAGTGTTCAGCTACTAACCGATGGGTTGGCAGTTCAAACCCACCCAGCAGGTCCACAGCAGAAAGATCTATCTATCTACTCCTATAAAAATTATAGCTTAGAAAACTTTATGGGGCAGATCTACTCTGTCACATGGGCCTGCTATGAAGTGAAATTGTCTTGACAGCACCTAATAATGCAATAATACTCCAATGTTTAATACCACAATAATACCACAATCTGTTTATGCATTCACCTGCTGATGGATATTTGGGTTGTTTCCAGTTCCAACTCATACTTTGGCTTTAATTTGCTCTTATTTTTCTAGTTTCTTAAGGTGGAAGATAATTTTTTTAACACACGTAAATGAGATAGTATCACTTCCAACTATAAAATCCTCGTAGTGTTAGCCACTGAACTGGCCTGATATTCAGCTCCTTACCTAGCCTCAAGATCTGTCTGAAGTACAATGCTGTCAGTGATAGGATAATATCCATACGCCTACAAGGAAGACCCATTAATACAATTATTATTCAAATTTATGCACCAACCACCAAAGCCAAAGATGAAGAAACTGAAGATTTGTATCAACTTCTGCAGTCTGAAATTGACCGAACTTGCAATCAAGATGTGTTAATTATCACTGGTGACTGGAATGCAAAAGTTGGAAACAAAGAAGAATCACTAGTAGTTGGGAAATTTGGCCTTGAT
>NW_006921705.1:5230954-5258143 GCF_000298275.1 Orycteropus afer afer
CTGGAAGTGAGGATGACTTGAGGCACTTACTGATGAAGATTAAGGAACACAGTCTGCAGTAAGGATTGCATCTCAATATAAAGAAGACAAAGATCCGCACAACTGGACCAATAAGCAGCATCATGATAAATGGAGAAAAGATTGAGGTTGTCAAAGAATTCACGTTGCTTAGTTCTACAATCGAGGCCAATGGAAACAGCTGTCAGGACATTAGACGACATGCAGCACTGGGCAGGTTGGCTGGGAAGGAACTCATTCAAGCGCTGAGAAGCAAGGATGTCTCATGAGAATTAAGGTGCGCCTGACACAAGCCATATTTCCAATCGCCTCGTATGTATGTGAGAGCTGGACAATGAATAAGGAAGACCAAAGAAGTTGATGCTTCTGAGTTGTGGTGCTGGCAAAGAATGCTAAAGGTATCACGGACTGCCAAAAGCACTAACAGATCTCTCCTGGAGGAAGTGCAGCCAAGATGCTCCTTCGAAGCGAGGATGGCCAGACTTCGTCTCACCTACTTTGGTCATGTTGTCAGAGGGGACCATTCCCTGGAGAAGGATATCATGCTGGGTATGGTGGAGGTCGACAAAGGAGGGGAAGACCTTCGACAAGATGGATTGACACTGTGGCTGCAACAATGGGCTCAAGTATAGCAAGGATCATGGAGCTGGCATGGGATCGGGCAGTGTTTCATTCTGCTGTGCATGGGGTCGCTATGAGTCAGAAATGACTCAACAGCACTTAAAAACAACAACAAAAACAACCTAGCCTCATGGGATCTGAAGTTCACCTACCTCTTTGACCTTATCTCCCACTCACTCACTGTGCTCCAGCCCTACAGGCTCTCATATCCCCAGCTTGTTCCTGCTTTAGGGCCTTTACTCTTCTCTCTCCCTGGAACTCTTCTCTCAGTTCTTCGCATGGCTGCTTCCTTTTCATCAATCGTATGTCAGATCAAATGAAACATTTTTCAAAGGGGCTGCCTCAAATTTTCCAATTTAAAGTAGCTCACCATCCTCCTACCTTCAATCAACAATATAGTGTGCTATTATTCCCTTTGGGAGCTCGGGTAGCGTACTGTGTAGGGCATTTGACTGCTAACCAGAAGGCTGATGGTTCAAACCAACCAGCCACTCCCCAGAAGGAAGATTGGGCAATCTACTTCTGTAATGATACTGCCTCAGAAATCCGAGGAGGGGTTGCTAGGAGTCAGATCTGACTCAATGGCAGTGATTTTTTTTTTTTTTTTTTTAATTCCCTTCAAAGCATTTCTTAGTATCTGGATTTATTTACTTTTTATTATTGTTGCTGTTGTTATTGCTGTTGTTTTCTACCTCCCTGTCTTCTGTCAGCCTATTGAAAGCTAAGACTTTTTGTTTGTTCTCTGTTATGTCCTCAACCCTGATCTCACTGTGAAACACAAAGTACTCAATAAATACTTAGTGTATGAATGAACAATCAGGAGTTTAAATTGCATGGTCCCACCCAGTAATCTGGTGAAAGTTACAAAGACTATGGCTTGAAAATCCACACCATGTAATTTACTATACCTCACCATTAAATTATGTGGTAGGCTTTTCTAGCCATAGTCTTTGTAACTTTCACCAGATTACTGGGTGGGACCTTGCAATTTAAATGCCTCATTATTAAAGTTATCCACCTGGGGTATTTCTCTTGGAGCAGCAGGAAGTAATCTTCTGAGAAGTTTGCTATCTCTCAGGTGTGTAGAATTCTGATGTTGGGATTGGTTAGTTTTGCCACTCTGCCAGGCTTAAAATGAGCCCTCCTAAAGGAGCTCTGGTAGCATAGTACCTAAGGCACTTGACTGCTAACCAGAAGGCTGGCGGTTCAAACCCATCAGCCACTCCTCGGAAGGAAGGTTGGGCAATCCTACTTCCGTAGTGATACTGCCTCGGAAACCCAAGGAGGGGTCGCTATGAGTCGGGGCCGACTCGACGGCATATAACAACAACAACAACAACAAAGGCAGAAAAGAATCCCACAGCCAGCTGAGAGAGATGCCCCACTGAAAGAGATGACTGGCTGAGAAAGATGCCCTGCTGAGAGAGAAGCACCGCTCAGAGACAGCAGCAGTGGAACCAAGAGGCATAAGACACAGCAGCAGACTTACCTGGCCCACAGACCCAGAAGCCAGAGTGGTATGTCTAAGGGCACAGCAGAGGGGAGACCATCCTGATCGAAGAACTGTATCCTAAGTATATTGCTGAACTTGAATTGTAGCCAGTTGCTTCCCCAATAAACTCCATAATCTGTGAGTTCTGTGTGGCCACTGCAGCGAATTATCAAACCGAGCAAACAGGTGGTGGGTGCCGCAGGACGGACGGTTGATGTCAAGGTTGGTAAGAGGGCTGGAGGGTGGTGGCATGTCTGGCCTCATAAGAACAGGCCTTGAGCTGCGGATGGTGATTCTCTCTTCCTTTTGTGTAGTTGTTGCGGTTGTTGTTATGTGCCATCGAGTTAGACCCAACTCATAGCAACCCCTTCTTGGGTTGCCAAGGCAGTATCACTATGGAAGTAGATTGCCCAACAGTCCTTCCAAGGAGTGGCTGGTGGGCCTTCTGGTTAGCAGTAAAATGCCTTAGGCACTATATTATCAGAGCTCCTTTTGTGTAGTTAGAGGAGGTCAAAAGATGCCTACCTGCCTGCCCCTTTAGCAGTTGGTGGCAGCAGTGGGATTCATCGCAGTGGCTGAGTCATAGAAGCATGAGACTTTGTAAAATAGAGAAGGAAGGGGACTGGGAAGTGAAACTTTGGATTCTTAGAAGATTACTTTGGTTGGTATTACCAATAATGGCAGAATACAGACACATTATGCTGCAGGTCATACTGCCTCGGAAACCCAAGGACGGGTTGCTAGAAGTCAGGTCTGATAACAAATAACAACAACAACATGCTACAGGTGAGGGGAGAAAGGCCTGATGCAAGAGCCAGGCCAATTAAAGGAGATCATTGATCCAGAGGCTAGGGCTTTTGGTTACACCCAGCCAAAGGCCCAAAGTCATACACAAAGAATGGAAAGATTATCTTATTGAGGTGAAGAGATGAAACTGGAATGTCTTAAATAGGATTACATGTTTTGGATTATGTGTTTATTTGAAGGACTATGGGTATTGAGTGTTCTCTTAACTACTTGTATGTTAGAAATGATTATGGGGTATGGATAACAGAGAATGTTTAAGTCTACCTTCCGCTGATACTTGATTGGATATATTAAAAGGGGAAATAGAATTTGCCCAGAAGAAACAGGCTTTTGTTTCAAACTCTGTGTGTAGAGTATAGGGGGCTTAAGTAGAAAACCTGAGCCCCACCCAGAACATGCTGAGTGAGGGAATTTGCATTTGAAAAGACCTACCTAGAACTATGGAGAGAAGAGATTTGCATTTGAAGACAGGACCTGCAGGAAAAAATGTCCGTCAAGCAAGCAGTTAGGCTTTGCATGTGTGCCTTGAGGCAGGAAAGTCATGGCCTAGGAGAGAAACCCCTTCCAGGACTAGAAGTTAAAGGAAGCCGGAAAGTAGATGGTCTTGTATGTTGCTTGCCTGTGACCACCTGGGTCCGCCTGAAGAGCGGAAATGAGGGAAATACAGCAATGAAGAAACAGACTGAGTTTGATATTCTTTGACCTATATGACAGAGGCTACAGATGAGAGGAAGGATTGGCTGGTCTGAAGTGCAAGGAGTTATGTGCAGCCTACAGGCACTGAACTAGTCCCTGAGGACTAAAGATGAGAGAGACAGGGTGCTGTCTGGTCTGAAGTAAAGGGAGGAGTGTGACTCCCAAACTTGGCAGCTGGTTCCCATGACCTGGCTGGGATGACTAGGGCTGAACTGACCAGAACCAAAACAAAGGAAGAGGAAGATGTGTGACACTGAGCTGGTGTTAAGTTGCTGCAATTTGATGACTTGTACTGGGCTGGACTTTGCTTCTTTATGGATGCAGATGCTCAAAGTTCCAAGCAGAACAGAAGATTCTTCAGAAAGAAAGGAATAAGCTTGTCTCCTCAGAGTATGGGTTTGATAGGATAGGCAAATTAGAAATGGGCGATTAAAATGGGGGGAGATAAAGGTATGAAGTGGCTGGTTTACAAGCTTTCATGGGTGTGGTTATTCTTAAACTGATTGTGAAGGGGATGTCAATTTTTGAAGAATAAAAGGGATAATGGCTAGAAAAGCCAGGGGGTATGGCCTGCAGTGTAGTAAGTTGCATGGTATGCCTTTTCTAGCCATATAACTCCCACTGGATTACTGGGTAAACCAAACTCACTGCCATCCAGCAGGATTCCACTCATAGCGATCCCTCCTTGGGTTTCCGAGGCAGTATCACTACGGTCTTCCAGTCTTCCTTCTGAGGAGTGGCTGCGTTGTTTGAACTGCCAGGCTTCTGGTTAGCACTCAAATGCCTTAGGCAGTAAGCTACCAGAGCTCCTAGGTGGGACCATGTAATTTAAACTGATTGTTAAAGTTATCCACCTGAGGCCTTTCTGTTGGAGCAGCATGAAGTAATCTTCTGAGAAGCTCACTCTCTTCTCAGGTGTGTAGAATTCTGATGTTAGGACTGGTTAGTTTTGCTACTCTGCCAGGCTTAAAATGAGCCCTCCCAGAGGCAGAAAAGAATCTCACTGCCAGCTAAGAAAGATGCCTGGCTGAGAGACAGCAGCAGAGGAACCAAGAGGCACAAGACAGAAAAGCAGGCTTACTTGGCCCACAGATGCAGAGGCCAGGGAGCCATGTCTAAGGGCAGAGCAGAGGGGAGACTGTTCTGATCAAAGAACTGTATCCTGAGCATGTTCCTGAACTTGAATTGTAGCCTGTTCCTTCCCTAATAAACCCCATAATCTATGAGTTCTGTGTGAATTATTGAACCTAGCAAAGAGGTGGTGGGTGTGCAGGAAGGACAGTTGGTGTCAAGGTTGGTAAGAGGGCTGGAAGGTGGAGCATGTCTGGCCTCACAGTAACAGGCCTTGGGCTGCTGATGGTGATCTATCTTCCTCTTGTGTAGTTAGAGGAAGTCAAAAGATGGCACCTCCCTGCACCTTTAGCAAATGGGAACTCTAGAATACTTCATGTACTTATGAGGAACCTGTACATAGACCAAGAGACAGTCATCCAAACAGAACAAGGGGATACTGCATGGTTTCAAATCAGGAAAGGTGTTTGTCAGGGCTGTATCCTTTCACCATACTTATGCAATCTGTATGCTGAGCAAATAATCCAAAAAGCTGAACTATATAAAGAAGAACATGGTACCAAGATTGGAGGAAGACTCATAGATGACACAACATTGCTCGCTGAAAGGGAAGATAACTTGAAGCACTACTACACCCTTCATTACGGACTGCACCTCAACATAAAGAAAAGAAAAATGTACCAATAAGCAACATGATGATAAATGGAAAAAAGACCGAAGTTACCAAGAATTTCATTTTACTTGGCTCTACAACCAACACCTATGGAAGCAGCAATCAAAAAATTAAAAGATGTATTGCACCGGGCAAATTTTCTGCAAAAGACTTCTTTAAAGTGTTTAAAGATATTACTTTAAAGTGTTTAAAGATATTACTTTGAAGACTAAGGTCCAGCCTAACCCAAGCTATGGTATTTTCAATCTCCTCATATGTGTGTGAGAGCTGGATAATGGATAAGGAAGACTGCAAAAGAACCAAACCATTTGAATTGTGATGATAGTGAAGAACACTGAATATACCATGCACTGCTAGAAGAACAAACAATTCTGTCTTAGAGAAAGTACAATTGGAATGCTCCTTAAAAGTGAGAATGGCCAGGCTTTGTCTCTCATACTTTGATCATGCTGTCAGAAGGGACCTGTCCCTGGAGAAGGATATCATGCTGGGTAAAGCAGAAGGTCAGTAAAAAAGGGAAAGACCCTCAATGACATGGATTGACACCATGGCTGTGACAATGGGCTCAAGGATAGCAACTATTGTGAGGATAGCATAGAACTAGTCAGTGTTTCATTCTGTTATACCTGGGGTCACTACAAATCAAAACCAACTCAACAGCACCTAACAACAAGAACCCCAGTAACATTTCAGTGACTTATTCAAATCACAACTTAAACACTTTTTCTCCATTTCCTGGCTTCAGTCTATAGGTTCTTCAGTGGTAACAAGGGCCTTTTTCTGAGTACAAGCTTGTTTTATGGCTGGCCCCATTACACAGCTTTAATTAACTCTCTCTGTTGGTGAAGAAAGGGAAAGACCTGAATGTATCTAAACACAGCTGCCACAGACTTCGCCCCTTCCAGGAAACACGCTGATTTCTTATAAAATTGCTAGTCCATGAAGCTAGGTTAAAATGCAATTTCAGACTGAAATAAATTTCTTAGAATGTCTCAGTTCAGCAAAAAAATGCTTACTCATGTAAAGCTGTATACATCTGTTTCTGTAGCTAAACCATCCTATCTCGAATGATGTGTTTCCCCAAGTGTTGTAATTCTAATCACTTCACAATTTTTAGTTATGATAAAATTTACTGAGAATTTACTATAAATACCAGGCATAGTATCATGTGTCATAATCTAGATTAGATAATTTAATCACAACTATTTTGTGAGGTGGTATTGTTATCATTTCCATTTTATAATTTAGGAAAGTGAGGCTCAGAGAGGTTTAGTAACTTGTGCAAAATTAAACAGTATTTACCTTTGGAAGAGTTGGGACTCAAATGCGGTTATGTGAATCTAGCATGCTTACCTAACCACTATCTTGAGAAAAAGAAGTTGACTTGCTCATTACTGCTTTTCTGCCATATCTCCTGTAAAGTAGAAATTTAGTAAACGTTTACTGAATTGAATTGGTTGTTATATACATCGTATATTCACAAATTTCACTTCAATGTATCTTTTAGAAGCCATAGGACACATATTCCTACTCACAGTTTAGTTAATGGGTTGGACCAGTATCTTCACAAAACCACCAAGAAGATAAAAATTGAGTACCATTTTCAGTACCACTGACTTAATAATGATGGGTTGTCAGATCCTATCAATTTTTTTTTTACATAAAAAATTATTTGAAATGTCTATTTATCCCTAACTTCCAGACTCAGGATGACTGCTGATCATTAGTGCACATTCATTTCTTTTTCAAAATTTTGAAATATTTCAAACAACCTGCTACTCAATTTTAGTGTTGTTGTTGGGTGCCACTGAGTCAGCTTTGACTCACAATGACCCTGTGTACAACAGAACAAGTACAACAGAACAAAACACTGTCTGGTACTGTGCCATCCTCACATCACTGCTATGACTGACCCCATTATCACAGCCACTGTGTCAGTCCATTTCGTGGAGGATATTCTCCCCTTTTCCTGACTCTCTACTTTACCAAGCATGACATCCTTCTCCAGAGAATGGTCCCTTCTGACAACATGACCCAAGTAAGTGAGAAGTCTGGCCATTCTCACTTCATGGAGCTACACTTCTTAAGAGTTAAGAAGGCATTAACTCTTCTTTAGTCTTATTCATTGTCCAGCTTTCACATGCATATGAGATGACTGAAAATACCAGGACTTGGTATTTGAAGACCTTAGTCTTCAAAGTGACATCTTTGTTTCTTAACACCTGAAAGAGGTCTTTCGCAGATTTGCCCAGTGCAAATCATGAAGTCTGTGACCAGGGCTGTATCTTTTCACTATACTTATTCAATCTGTACGCTGGCCAAATAATCCTAGAAGTTGTACTATATGAAGAAGAATGTAGCAACAGGATTAGAGGAAGACTCATTAACAACCTGCAATATGCAGAGAATACAACCATGATTGCAGAAAATGAAGATGAGTGAAGCACTTACTGATGAAGATCAAAGACAACAGTCTTCAGTACGGATTACACCTCAACACAAAGCAAAAATCCTCACAACTGGACCAATAAGCAACATCAAAATAAATGGAGAAAAGATTGAAGTTGTCAGGGATTTCATTTTTCTTGGATCCACAAGCCACACCCATGGAAGCAGCAGTCAAGATATCAGACATCATATTACACTCAATTTTAGCAAACTTTAATATTTTGTAATATTTGATACAGAGCTTGCTCTCTCACTCTTGCTCTCTTAGAATCAGAAAGAATTTGATTCAGCTGAAGCCTTGTTTCCCATACCTTTTTCCTCCTTCCCACTTAACTGAGGTATCTGCAATTGTATTTCATTCTGAGGGAGATTTTGACAACTACACTGCATATATAAATATCCATAACTAATAAATAGCATCAGTTTGTTTTAAGGTTTTACATAATCACTATCACATTAACATCCTTTTGCAACATCTTTATTCATTCCAAAATGTTTTTCACATTTATCCATGAAATACCATTGAATAAATTTTAATGAAATAAAACAGAACATGTTGTTTACAAAGAGAGAGAAAAAAGAGTCTAGCCTTATTCAGAAACATCAAAAACATGTTCCAAAGGCTTTCAGCTTCTTCTTAGGGTTTTATCTTTCTTATGCAACTATTTTTTTAACATTCATTATTTTACCAGTAATGCTTCTAAATATCATAATATAGACATAAAATAAGTTAGAATTGTGTACGCTTTTTTAAAAAAATTAGGAACGCTATTCATAAGCATGATTTAAAGATTCAAACCATACACAAGGGTCTGTTACAACAGCAGATTCCCACCCCAGATCCCAATATCTCTCAAATCAACCACTTTTAAGGAATTTTAAATGATTGCTTTATTTTGTTTTTTTCCTTCCTCATATCTAAACACATAGTTATATTGCTACTTTTTGTTCTCAGTTTTAGGAATTATCTATTGACTTTCTACTATTGAAGAAAGCCATTTGCCCTCTTGCATCTCCCTGCTACCTCCAGTACACACACACAAACACACACACACGCCTACCTTATCCTCACACTTTCCATCTACCTCTTCCTCCCAATATTGTGAATAGTATGGCCAGATCATTATGCAATGTTTACACTGCGATAGCTATATAAATGTTCTTCAGAGCCATGCCATGCAGTTAATCATGAGTACCATATCTGTAGCATATAATGTGCCCACATGAACAATGTGCATACACATATAATACATACAGTGCTCATAGGGAACTAAGGCACAAGGGGTTTCACATTTTGCAAAAAACATAGCATACATGTTATATGCACAAAAATATGGTCCCTCTCATTTTCTGAGTAGTATTTTGTTTTCTGGCTGGTAATAGTTGTTGATTTGTATGTTCATTTCTTTTTTAAATATTTTTTTTTTGTATTCACACCAAACTCCCACCTTGTTATGTAATTTCCTCTCAATACATTAATATATATTAGGTATGTTTTCAAGACCACCTACATGAAATCACTCCTGGAAATGGTGATCCTGCCTCAGCCAGCATCAGTAGCTCTTGAAGCTTGATGAATGATTTCAGTCATGAGAATGCTCTGTTCCTTGCCCTGGGACTTCTTACCTAGCTCTTTTGTGATCCCCTGCCTCCTAGATCTCACTTTCTTCAACTACTCCTGTTTTTTAGTGGAACATATCCTCTAGTTCCTTCCTAAGAAAGGAGTGTATAGAAGGTAAAATTTTTGAGACTTTGCCTATCTGAAATGTCTTTGATCTATTCTCATGATTAATGATGATTTTGCTGAGTACAGAATACTAAGTTGGGGATCATCTTTCGGGTAAATTTTTAAAGCAACGCCCAACTTCTTAAGCTCTAAAGAAATTGAAAGCCATTCTGATTCCTGACCCTTTCAATAAAAATCGATCCCCCCATCCCTTACCCTACCTAGAAGTGTTCAAGCCCTCCACTACTAGCCAAAAATTTGGTGTTTCATACCTGCCTGAAAGTGTCTGAGGAGACAAGCATGGCAATCTACTGTCAAAAGGTCAGACCTTTTAAAATCCTATGGAGCAGTTCTACTCTGCACACCTGGAGTCACCATGAGTCAAGGTCAATTCAACAGCAACCAACAACAGAAGCTTGAGGCTTGGGCAGTGCTCTAAAATTTCACGCTTATATTCCTTTATGTGGGTCTAATTCATCACTGTTTTGTGCTCTTACTGAGCTTTTACAGTCCAGAAACTCATTTCTTTCAGTTATAGGAAATTTTCTTGAATTTTTCTTTAGTTATTCTCTCCTATTTGTCACCTCTTTCTACTGGACCTCTTGAATGGATCCTTCAATTTTTATTCCCCTAATCTCCAATTCTTTTCCATTTGTTCAATTTACTAGAAGATTTTCTCAATTCCTAACTCTTATTTAGCTTTTCATTCTTCCCTAATTTTTTTTTCATTACCAAGACAGCATTTCTGTGCTATGCCAATTTTTTTCCCCTTTTATCAGTATCTTCCCCTTGTTTCATGCATGCAATATCTTCCTTTATCTCTCTGATATTATTTAAGACTAACAATTATTTTAAAAGATTTCCCCTCCCTATACATAGTTTCTGTTTCTAAGTAACTATTTTCTGGAATGTATGTTTGTGATATGTGTGCTCCTCTTCAATACTGTATGCTGTACTCAATTATCTTGTGAATTCTGGTTGATAAAAGTTTAAGCTTGGGGCATTAAAAATGATGATCAGAAGCTCTGTGCATGGGGATGGGGATTGTTAACTATGCTCTTATCCACAGGATGATCTATCTGGTTGGTTCCATTAAGTAATCTTAATGTCTACAACCAAATCTCACTTATCAAACTCATTAGGTTTCAAAGATCAGGTTGTTATGCAAAAATCAACATCATATGAAAATGGAGGATGACTACATCATTACACCATCATCAAATTACATCATTACATAACTGCCCAAACCACTGAGAATCATGGTCCACCTAAGTTGACACATAACTTTAACCATCATAGCCACTGTTACTCTTACATCACACCTTGGCATTCATCACTGCAAGACATAACTCATTAATGTGCAAAATAGTTGGATAGTAGATTTTTTACTGTTGTGATAAATGTGAAATGTCAGGTAAAAATGTAGTCGATAAGTGAGGAATAGGTATATCTCTAGGTCCCTTCCTCTTCATCAGCTGATTAGATTTCCCATAGAAGGTATTTCCAGTCTTCCCTGGTGGCATAGTGCCTAAGGCATTTAACTGCTAACCAGAAAGCTGTTGGTTCAAACCTACCAGCCACTCCTTGAAAGGAAGAAACCCAAGGAGGGGTCGCTATGAGTCAGATCCGACTCAATGGCAGTGAGTTTGGTTTTGGGTTTTTTGTTTGTTTGATTGTTTCTTTCACCTGTAGGGAAGAAGCCATGATGGCACCATGGTAAAGTACTAAGCTGCTAACTGAAAAGTCAGTAGTTCAAACCCACCAGCTGGCTCCACGGTGGAAAAATAGAGCTGGTAATATGTTGCCATAAATACTCAACCTAGGAAGCCCTATGGGGTAGTGCTATTCTGTCCTTTAGGGTCATATAAGTTGAAATCAACTCAACAGTACACAATAACAACATCTGGAGGGAATACACCTAGTTACCAGTATACCTGAAATTGGGTGGGGAATAAAAATTGTTATGTTTCTAAATCCAGTTGTAGACTTCATTTAATCTACCTGTTTCAGGTTCAGGTTCAGTGACCACAACCCTGGTTGGTCTTTACAAATCCAGAGACCCCTTATTTTAAACTTTGTAGAAAATAAACATTCAATTTTCTGCCAGGATATGGAAGAGATTGTTGCAGTGGTGTACAATGGCACAAATGTTCTAGTTCACAAGAGCAATTGCTGAATTTTCAGAAATTGTGTATGTAGGTTTTAAACACAGTCACGATTTTAAAATAACTTATATAAAGACGTGATTAAATTAATTATATTTAAAGCAAAGATAATAAATATTCAAAACTCACCTCTTCCCAGTTACTTTATTATCTATGCTGTTGGGATTATTTACATCTATTTTATCTGTATAAAGGGGAATACTAAATAAAGATGGGCTACATGCACCTCTTTGAGATCTCAAAGTATAATGTAAATCTAATATAATATAGCCATCTAAAATGATGTCAAATTATAAAATGGGTATTTTTCTCTTACCAAATAAGTTAGTAAACTGTAAGATTTGGAACAAAAACTGCAAATAAACTACACTGACTCATGTCAGATTGGTCGCTTGAAATTTGCTACGGTCGGAGTATTTATACCACAGACATTGGCACATGTTATAAATCATCTATCTTTTCTTTTCTTGAGAACTGGTTGTAAAACATTTGCCAGCACACCACTGAGCAGATACCCAGTTTCTCAAAGTCAAGGAAGGGACTGAGGGTCTTAGTACTTCTTAAACATATTTTTACCACTTTTTCTCTTTTTAGTCCTATGTTACCAGAAATCCAGAGGTAATTAGTTCCTCTAGCTCCTACACCTTTTGAAGTTACACAATGAAAATCTAATTGCTTCTCAGCTTGCCCCACTTTCAACTTCTCTGGTATGCTGAATCTGATATCCCTCTCCCATTCCTTTCTAACTTCTAAAATGTTCTCAGTGTGCTCTCCTTGTTTTTCTCTTTGTCCTTGTGGAATTATGAATTTTTAAAAACATTCTTACTGCTGTTTCAGTGTGAAGTTTTGAGAGGAAATATAAATACATGTATGTTTGATTTTTTGCCTTTAATTAGAAAACATTTAGTTAAAATGATAGAATTTCAACTTCTGAAAGCAGAACATGAACTTCTTGAAACATGGGACAAGTAACTAGAGTCTGTCTTCAGGAAATGGCTTTCTATCTCTCCCTAGTGCATAGGGAGATAGCTCAGGTTACAAAACTGAGCCAAGAGCTATTCCCTTGGACAAAGCCTCTTCACCTCTATGTTGGGTCAAAGGCAGTTTGAGACTAGGGTCACAGAAATAAGACCAAATAGACTCAGAATCATCCTTTCCACACAGTCCCAGGAGCTTGTTTAAGCAATGCCTTAACTTTGTGCTAATGTCCCAAGGGTGTCATTTTTCTTGCTTGCAACTTCTATCACTTCTCCTGCAGAATTTCTATTTACCATTTTGTCTCCATCCTTCTTCAGGATTCTAAATTTCTTTCTTGTCTTTCACAATCTGAGTAATAAATCTAAACTACATTCCCATATCCATCAGGTGCTTTGTTCCTAATCCCCAAGATCTGAAAGGCTCCTTACCTGTTTGTATGTAGAGAAGTGTGGTTATTTTAGGGAATGCATTGTGTTTGATAGGAATATTCATATTAAGTACAGACCACACTTACTGACAGTCAAAAGCTGGAACACTTTCAACAATCTTGATATTCAATCAATTAACAAGGTACTTATATTCAGTGTGACATATTAGGATCTGGAACAAAACCTGTGCTAGCTTTGGCTTCCTCAATACACCACTCACACACACACCCACACCCACACACACACCCCCCACTGCAAGGTCTCTCATCTCCTCAGTGATTCAAGGAAATTAAAGGAATGGGGAATAGGGAAAATCGAGGGAGAAAATCACATTTTCAGAGCATTATCTACGTTACAAACACTTTTATTATCATTATAGTTAACATAATATAATCAATGTGTGGACAGTTCCTATTTTAAGGCATTTAGATATATTAATTCATTTAATTCATTTAACCATCCTAACTCTCCTTAAGGTCAGTCCTATTGCTGCACACATTTTAAACATGTTGAAATCCAAGCACAGAGAATTTAAGTAACTTGTCCAAGAACATACGACTAGAAAGTTATAGAGCCTGAATTCAAACATAGTCAGGCCACAGCAGCCACTCATGCTGCAAATAAATCATCATGTTACACTATCTCTCCTAACAACCTCTGAGCTAGGTCTTGTTACTGATATTCTGCAGAAGAAGGTATTAATTTCAGAGACATCAAGAATTCTTGACCCACATTCACATAACCAACAAGGTCACCAACCGAATTTAAACTCAGATCAGAAGCTCCAAAAGCTCAAGTGCTGCACATAAAGCTGTTGTTGTCATTTAGGCCTGCCACGCACAACAGAATGAAACACTGACTGCCATTGAGTCCACAATGACTCATGATAACCCCAGGTTTGTCAGAATAGAACAGTGCTCCACACGACATTCAATGGCTGATTTTTCAGAACTCACTTGCCAATACTTCCAAGGCACCTCTGGGTGTACTCAAACCCCCAAACTTTCTTATGAACCAAATGCATTAATTGCACCAACCAGAGACTGCCTTTCTATAGTACCTCCCATGAAAAGAAAGTTGGATTGTTTCCCAGCTAAAAGGCTACGTCTCAGGACTCCAACCAGGATCCATGACAGAATTAAAATACTGAGAATGAAGGGAGAAAAAGAAAGAAGAGAGTGGCTTCTGTCCATTCCTGTCTGTGGACCTTCCAGAAGGATTAGTGCAGAAATCACCAACATTCTAGGTCAACCAGGAAGGCAGAATAGATCAAAAGCTCCTGGGAGATGAACTGCTTTAAGGGAATTTGGCAACTATAGTGCTTAGGGAGAAACAAAAAGAGAACTTCAGGCAGAGAGGAAAGCCTCAGAGGAAGAAGATAAAAAGTTGAAGAGGCAAAGTAAGTGGGATAGAGAATGTGATGGTTAATGTCATGAAACAACTTGGTTAGGTAATGATTCTCAATAGTTTTGCATGTGCTCTTTCATAATATAATTGCCTTCCATTTTGTGATCTGATATGAGTACCCAATTATTTGAAAGGGGTGCCTGGGCTGCTGCTAGTATATTAATAGATATTCTGGCAAAGCTTGTTCTTTCTCTCTATGTCTCTCTCTCTCTCTCTCTCTCTCTCTCTCTCACTCTTCCCTGCGCTCTTTTCATCACCTGACCTCCAGTTCTTGATGCGTAAGCCTGCAAAAATCTCCAGCCTGCCACCTAACCTGCAGGTTTTGTATCTGACAATTCCTCCAATACTGTGAACCATCAGAGGCCTCCAGCCTGTCACCTGACTTGCAGATTTTAGGTTCATCAATTCCTGCAACCATGTGAGCCAGCAGAGGACTTCAGCCTGCTGCCTGACCCATGGATTTGGGATTTGTCAGCCCCACAATAATATCTATCCTGAGGCACAATGCTGTAAGTGACAGGATGATAGCCAAATGCCTTCAAGTAAGACCAGTTAATACCACTATTATTCAAATTTATGCCAAAGACGTAATTTACCACTAAAGCCAAAGACAAGGAAATTGGAGATTTTTACCAACTTCTGTGGTCTGAAATTGACCAAACATGCAATCAAGATATGTTGATTATTACTGGTGATTGGAATGTGAAAACTGGAAACAGTAGTTGGAGAATATGGCCTCGGTGACAGAAATGATGCTGGAGATCACATGATAGAATTTTGCAAGAACAATAACCTATTAATTGCAGATACCTTTTTCCAACAACATAAAAGGTGGCTATACACACACACTTTGCCAGATTGAATACATAGGAATCAGATCTACTATATCTGTGAAAAGAGGCAATGGAGAGACTTATTATTTTCAGCCAAAACAAGACCAGGAGCTGACTGTGGACAAGACCATCAACTGCTCATATGTAAGTTCAAGTTGAAACTGAAGACAACTAAGACAAGTCCACCAAAATACAAGAGAGGCAAAATATGACCTTGATTATATCCCACCTGAATTTAGACACCATCTAAAGAGTAGACTTGACACATTGAACATCTATGACCAAAAACCATATGAGTTGTGGGATGACATCAGGAACATCATCTATGAAGAAAGCAAAAGGTCCATAAAAAGACAGAGAAGGAAGAAAAGACCAAAATGGATGTCAGAAGAGACTCTGAAACTTACTCTTCAATGGAGAGTAGCTAAAGCAAATGGAAAAAATGACAACATAAAACAGTTTAGCAGAATATTTCAAAGAATAGTTCGAGAAGACAAAGTCAACTATTATAATGACATGTGCAAAGACATGGAGTTAGAGAAACAAAAAAGAAGAACACACTTGGCATTTCTCAAGCTGAAAGAACTGAAGAAAAAACTCAAGCCTTGAGTTGCAATACTGAAAGATTTTATGGGCAAAATATTGAATGATGCAGGAAACATCAAAAGAGGGAAGGAATATACAGAGTCACTGTACCAAAAAGAAATGGCCAATATCCATTCATTTCAGGCGGTGGCATATGATCAAGAACCAATGGTATCAAAGGAAGAGGCTGAAGCTGTACTGAAGCAACTGGCAAAGAACAAGGCTCTGAGAAAACAAAAATACTTACAACTGGACCCATAAGCAGCATTATGATAAATGGAGAGAAGAACAAAGTTGTCAAAGATTTCACACTACTTGGTTCCATAATCAACACCAACTGGACCAATAAGCAACATTATGATAAACGGAGATTAGAATGAAGTTGTCAAAGATTTCATACTACTTTGTCCCACAATCAACACCAATGGAAGCAGCAATCAAGAAATTTGACAACGTACTGCATTGGACAAATCTGCTGCAAGTGAACTCTTTAAAGTACTGAAGAGCAAAGGTGTACCTAACCCAAGCCATGGTATTTTCAATCGCCTCATATGTGTGTGAAAGCTGGAAAATGAAAAAGGAAGACCGAAGAAGAGTTGATGCTTTTGAGTTGCGGTGTTGCGGTGTTGGTGAACAATACTGAAAGTATCATGGACTGCCAGGAGAAATAACAAGTCTGTCATGGAAGAAGTGTAGCCAGAATGCTCCCTGGAAGCAAGAATGGCCAGACTTTGTCTCACCTACTTTGGTCATGTTGTCAGAAAGGACCATTCCCTGGAGAAGGATGTCATGCTTAGTAAAGTAGAGAGTCAGCAAAGAAGAGCAAGGTCCTCTACGAGATGGACTGATACAGGGGCCGCAACGATGGGCTCAGGTAGAGCAGGATTGGGCCATGTTTCATTTTGTTGTACATAGGGCCACTGTGAGTCACAGCCAAGTAGATAGCACCTAACACAATTACATAAGCCATTTCCTTGAAGTAATTCTCTTCACTGATTTTGCTCTCCTAGAGAACCCATACTAATACAGAGAAATAATCTGCCATATAGCTCCCAACTCTCTAAAACTGTTGGTCCAAAGACACAGAGAAAAATGTTCACATCGTAATCCAGATAGTTATCTCCAGCACTGGATTTGATCCAAGGAAAATCAGAATTGTGATGACTGGACAGCATTGTGACACTACGGATACAGGCCACCCACTGTGATACCGGGAAATAGACCATCTGCATTTAGCAATAGTTGAAGATCCAGTAAAGACTGAAAACTCATCATCAGGGGAAGAACCACTCTAGATAACAGAGGGGCAGTTATGAATTCTGAGTTGGACCGCCCAAACTAGGGTAGAAGGGGGTAGGCAAAGAGCAGAATCCTAGTCCTAAGAGACTTAGGTTTCCATAAAGGCTAATGTGGTATTGACATTTCAGGCTAGAGCTGTCTTGGGCATTGTACAATGTTTAGCAACATCCCTGGCCACTACCTCCTAGATACAACTAGCAACTTCCTCCAGTTGTGAAAACAAAAAATACTTCCAGATAAAATATCCCTTTGTTTTGGGATAGCATTCATGGTTGAGAGCCACTGACTGGTCAACTAGAATGATGAAGGCACTTAGCATCTTCTGAGAGCTTTCTATGTGCCAGACATAGTTATAAGTGCTTTACAAATGCCATCTTATTCAAATACAGGTATAAAATGAGCATTACTAATATCTCTAGGAGCTCTGGTGGTGTAGTGCCTAAGGCACTTGACTGCTAACCAGAAGGCTGGTGGTTCAAAAGCACCAGCCACTCCTCGTAAGGAAGTTTGGGCAATCTACTTCCGTAGTGATACTGCCTCGGAAACCCAAGAAGGGGTCACTATGAGTTGGGTCTGACTCAACAGCATATAACAACAACAACAAATATCCCTACTTTACATATGGGGGACCAACAACACAGAGAAGTTGAGCAACTTGTTTAAAATAACACAGTGAGTACTGGGCAGAGCTGGGATTCCAACTGGGAGGTCTATTTCCAGAGACTATGCTTTCACCAATACAGTATGCTACCTCCCATTTTATAGATGAGAAATCCAAGGTACAGAGTTGAGGATACAATAGGTAGCCAAACCCGAATGTGAACTCAGATTTCCCTGATTCCAGAACTAGAGCACTAAAACCACTGTGCTCTACTGACTCTGTAGCTTCTGTCAGTGTGGGACCAGAAGGAATAATTGGGTTATTGACCTAATATTTCTATTCACAGCATCTAAGCACAGGTGTTTTCTTCAAGCCCACAAACAAACACAACGTAAAGGTTAATTTCTGTAGCTTTAATGATTAGAGGGAGGGGCCCAGGAGACCATTAAACAGAGCCCTGATCTATCTGGACTCTCATCTCTCCTTCTTTCATCTTTCTCCTCTTCCTCTTTCCCTCTAATTTCCTCTGTCATATTGTTGTATCTTGATTCTGTAACAGCTTAAAGAATAGTTTATTAAAATTATTTTTAAAAATTATGTGCTACCTATTCCAATTCTTACACAATCATAGCAAACACATATCTTTATGGAAGTAGCTATAAATCCAGATAGAAGCAAAGCACAAAAGCCTTACAATTAAAAACATTACATTTCTTTCTCTCAAAAAAAAAAAAATAAGGGGGCAAAAGCAGCTCATGTAAATCGTTTCTGAGCCTTTTAGTCTGCCAAAAGCTCTCAATTTATTTTCCCCTGAACCAGTTACCTTCAATAAAATGCAGAATCTTGTTTTACTTTAAGCAGTGAATTTCTCTAGTATGCTTGAAACTCTTGATTTACAAAACTCTGGTACCTACACATCTTTTCGGCAAGGTGTGTAAATCTGTAAAGTGCTGAGGCAGACGGGGAGGTAATTTGCTTTGACTCAAAATGTTGCTCGCAGAGTGTAACAGGGCTCTAATACATAAGTTTGTCTAAGAGCAGCAAAGCCACACATACTGGTTGGCTGCTATCAAAGAATTCCCTTGAAGTTATACTGAAAATAAGTGACATGGAAGTGAACTATAAGGTTTCCCTCAGTGAATAAGACAGAAATAAGATTGGGCTATTAATCTTAAATGAAATTGCTTATTTTACTCTTGAAGGCAACTAAGGAAACAGGGAATTACAATACACTCTAGTTGAGCACGCATAAATAAAGGCCCCAGCTTGAACGTGGGAAAGAGTGTATTACGATCTCTTAGGTATTTGATTGTAAAAGCACAGAGAGCTAAACCATTTGGTCAAAACATTTTGGGAGCTGATAGACGAAACAGAAACTATTAGAAAACTGCCTTTTCATCTGCAAAAAAGAGCCATGATCTCCAAGAGCAGTAACTCAGAAACTTCTAGAAATTACAGATCAATAAGAGAAATGTGAGAGCACGGAATTAGGTATCAAGAGACCTGAATTCTAGGTTCTGTCCCTTACCAGCAATGCTACTCTAGACCACAACTTTCTGGTGCTCCTTCTCATTAATTGTATAATAAAGGGGTTTCATTAAGCAATTATTATGGCCTTTTTTTTTCACTCTGAAATAGGATTATAACAGCTATTGAGTGCTCTGACGTGTAAATGGGGAGGGGGTACAGAGTCCCCAGGGAGTGCAAATGGTTCGCATTAAGCTATCATCATGGGAGCTCTGGTGGTGTAGTGCCTAAGGTATGTGACTGCTAATGAGAAGGCTGGTGGTTCAAACCCACCAACCACTCCTCAGAAGGAAGGTTGGGCAATCTACTTCCATAGTGATACTGTCTCGGAAACCCAAGGAGAGTTGCTACGAGTCAGATCCGACTCGATGGCAGTGAGTTTACACTATCAACCAAAAGACTCTCAGTTTGAATTCTTTACCCAGAAGTTCCTTGGAAGAAAAACCTGGCAATCTACTTCCCAAAGATCCCAGCAATTGAAAATGTGATGGAGAAGTTTTACTCTGAAATACATGCGAATGCCATGAGACAGAAATAACTTGACAACAACTGTTTGTTTATGAATTCAGCTGGACCTGTGCTCAAATTTCAGATTTTATTAGTATATCACTCTGTAACTTTGATCAAGTTGTCTGGATTCTCTGAGAATTGACTGTTAACTATGGACAAATGTATTTTTTCACAAATAACACATCTAAATAAATAGCATATAAGCACATATATAAAGCTCATAGAGGGCATAGGAAACTAAGACACAGGGAGTCAAACAGTTTCCAAAAAACACATAACGTGTGTGACGTATGTGAAAATACTGCAGCTTTTGATTTGAAAAAGTCTGAGAAACAAATATTACCGTGTCTTACAGACTTTTTGTTGTTGTTGTTGTTATTAGGTGTCCTTGAGTTAGTTCTGACTCATAGACACCCAGCGTACAACAGAACAAAATACTGCCCAGTTTTGTGCCATCCTCACAATCACTGCTATGGTTGATCCCATTGTTGCAGCTACCGTGTCAATACATCTCATTGAGGTCCTCTTCTATTTTGCTGACTCTCTACTTTACCAACCACGATGTCCTTCTCCAGGGACTAGTCCCTCCTGACAACATGACCAAAGTACAGGAGGCAAAGTCTCACCATCTTCATTTACAGACTATGTTGTTGTTGTCAGGTGTCACTGAGTCAGCTCTGATTCATAGAAACCCTGTGTACAACATAATGGAACACTGCCTGGTCATGGGCCATCCTCATAAAACTCACTATACTCGAGCCCATTGTTGCAGCAACTGTGTCAATCCATCTAATTCAGGGTCTTCCCCTTTTTTGCTGACCCTCCACTTTACCAAGCGTGATATCCTTCACCAGGGAAAGGTCCCTTCTGATAACATGGTCAAAGTAAGTGAGATGAATCTGGTCATTCTCTCTTCCAAGGAGTATTCCGGCCGCATTTCTTCCAGGATAGATTTATTCATTCTTCTGGCAATTCACAGTACTTTCAGTATTCTTTGCCAAAACCACAATTCAAAAGGATCAACTTTTCCTTAGCCTACTTTATTCAACAGGATCTCTGGTAGTGTAGTGGCTAAGGCACTTGACTGCTAACCAGAAGACTGGAGGTTCAAACCCACCAGCCACTCCTCGGAAGGAAGGTTGGGCAATCTACTTCGTAGTGATACCACCTCGGAAACCCAAGGAGGGGTCATTTTGAGTTGGACTGACAATAACCGTATTCAACATCTAGCTTTCACATGTACATGAGGCAATAGCTTGGGTTAAGCTCACCTTAGTCTTCAAAGTTACATCTTTTCTCTTCAACATTTTAAAGAGGTCTTTTGCCGCAGATCTGTCCAGTGCAGTACAACATCTTATTTTTGACCACTGCCTCCATGGGTGTTGACTGTGGATCCAAGTAATATGAAATATTTGACAACTTAATTTTTTTCTCCATTTACCATGATATTACTTATTGGTCCAGTTGTGAGGATTTTTGTTTTCTTTATGTTGAGGTGTATTCCATACTGCAGACTGTAGTTTTTCATCTTCATGACTAAGTACCTAAAGGCATCTTCACTTTTAGCAAGGAAGGTTGTGTCATCTGCATATCGCAGAGTGTAAACGGGTCTTCCTCTGATTCTGATGCTGTGTTCTTCTTCATATACTCGAGCTTTTTGCATTAGTTGCTTAGCATAAAAATTGAATAAGTATGGTAAAAAGAGTATATCTTTGCTCTGTCTGAAAGGTAAGTCTCTTGGTCTATGCACAGGTTCCTCATGAGCACAATTACGAGCTCTGGAATTCCCATTCTTTGTAATGTTATCTATAATTTGTTAAGATCCACACAGGTGAATGATTTTGCATAGTCAATAAAACACAAGTAAACATTTTTGTGGTATTCTTTGCTTTCAGCCAAGATCCATCTACTATCAGCAATGATATCTCGCATTTCACGTCCTCTTCTGAATCCAGCTTGGATTTCTGGAAGTTCCTTGTCAATATACTGCTGCAACAATTTTTGAATTATCTTCAGCAAAATTTTACTTGTGTGTGATATTAATAATACTGTTCAATAATTTCCACATTCTGTTGGATCATCTTTCTTTGAAATTAGTACAAATATGTATTCTTCCAGTCAGTTGGCCAAGTAGCTGTCTTCCAAATTTCTTCACACAGATGACCTCCAGCAAAGCATCCATTTGTTGAAACACCTCATTAGGTATTCCATCAATTCCTGGAACCCTATTTTTCATCAATTCCTTCAGCGCATCTTCAACTTCTTCCTTCATTATCATTGGTTCTTGATCATATACCACCTCCTGAAATAGCTGAATATCGAACAATTCTTTTTTGTAATGACTGTGTATTTTCCATCTTCTTGTGATGCTTTCTTCATCATTCAATACTTTGCCCATAGATTCCTTCAATACTGCAACTTGAGGCTTGGATTTTTTCATCACTTCTTTTAGCTTGAGAAATGCTGAGTATGTTCTTCTCTTCTAGTTCTCTTCTAGATCTTTGCACATTTCATCATAATAATTTACTTTGTCTTCTCGAGCTGCTCTTTGAAATTTTCTGTTCAGCTTTTTTATAGTGTCATTTCTTCCATTTGCTTTAGCTACTCTCCATTGAAGAGCAAGTTCAGAGTCTCTTCTGACAACCATTTTGGTCATTTCTTCCTTTCCTGTCTTTTTAGTGACTTTTTTGTTCTCTTCATGGATGATATTCTTGATGTCATTCCACAATTAGTCTGGCTTTAGGGCACTGATATTCAACACATCAAATTTGTTCTTCAGACACTCTCTAAATTCAGGTGGGATACAATCAAGGTCATATTTTGGTTCTTCTGGCTCTTTATTGGTCTTTAGTTTCAACTTGAACCTGTATATGAACAATTAATGATACATTCCAGTCAGCTCCTGGCCTTGTTCTCCCTAATCACAGACTGTATGCAAAGAATTATTAGAAGGTGAGATCTACAAGAACAATTAGAGAGAAAGAGAACAGAAAAATTATAGTAATAAATGAGTGCTTGCTATGCTCCACATATTACAGAGGTCTCTTTACATATACAGCTATTCATTGCTAAATGTCCACAATAAACCAAAACCACAATCCACTGCCACTGAGTCAATTCAGACTCACAACAACCCTATAGGACAGAGTAGAACTATCCCATAAGGTTTCCAAGACTGTAACCCTTTACAGAGCAGACTGCCTCATCTTTCTCCTATGGAGTGGTTGGTGAGCTTGAATCACCGGCCTTTTGGTCAGCAGCCAGTGCTTTAACCACTGTGCCATTAGAGCTCCTTGACATACAGAATACATTCTGTGAAATACACTTTATGTGACTTGGATGTTGTGCAAACACCATGCTAATACCTTATGGGAACCTACTTCCGGTAGTCTTTGTCACCACCGCCGTTGCTGCTGCGACTCCTGAAGCTGCTGGTGGAGGCTGGTGGGACGCACAGCCGTGACAGCTGAGAGGGCAGCAGTGGGAATGGAATGAGAAGAAGAAGAAGAGAAGGAGCAGATTGTGCCTAGGCCATTGCAGGCAGACCCCATTGCTGCCACCTGCCTGACCAATAGACAAAGACTGAGAACTCATGCCCAGAGCCATGTCCTCTATGTCACCTGCCTGTATCCCACCCATCATCCAGTGCTGCAAGAGTTGGGGTTTGGGATCTTTAAAAGCATTAGGGGAAAATATAAACAAAAAGTGAGCCCTTTCCTTCTAAAGAAAACAAAAACCCACAAAAACCTCATGGGACCACAAATGTACACACAGTCAGACGCTGCCTAAATGGATGTTAAGTGGCATATATCTGTATATTTCTAATATAACCCTGAGCTACAAGCCCTGTTCCCTAGCAGCTTACAATCTAGATCAGGATAAGTTTATTACTCTCAATCCATTACACTCTACCTTTACCATGTGCCACATACTTTTCTGGAGCCTGCAGAAACCTGGGATAAACAAAGCAGAGCTTGCATGGAGCTCTCCGGACAGACAGTAACAAGGAAACAAATAAATAATTTCAGATAATGAAGTGCTATTAAGAAACTAAGGTAAGTTAATGTAATAAAGACTATTTAGGGTAAAAGTGATTCTGGAATCTGTTCAGAGAAGAAGTTTTTGAAGAGGTACCACCTGAGAATCTGTGTGTGTGTATATTTATATGGGTACATATAGACACACAGACATACAAACATATATTTACAAACTTACATGAAATAATAATTAAGAAAACAAGTTATTTTAAGTACTAAAACGAAGTTAAACCCAAAGGAATTCAAACCCATAGATGTCCCAAAAGGCAAATCATTTAGACTGATGTGGTCAGAGGTTTTTCTGGAAAGGAAGGGTGATCATGTGACTTAAACAGGAGGGAAAGTTCTAAATCACAGAAAGATGCAAGTAGAAACTGCTCCAAATTATGAATTTGTGCTCCATTGCTCTTCACTTATTAACACTATTGCATTCAATAGTGTTTATAAGGGCAGATATAGTTTGCCACAATTGGTTTTAAGTTATCATCCTGTTAGATTAGGGGTTCTCAAAGTTTAAGACACATCAAAATCAAGTAGAGGGATTGTTAAAACATAAACTGCTTGACAGTGAGTTTGATGTGGGAAGTGACAATCTGGATTTGTAACAAGTTTCCAGGTGATGCTGATACTACTGGTTCTAGGTTCACACTTTAAGAATTACTGTGGTCTCTCTCTCTATTCCTTCCTGTCTGTCATTCTGGGCTTTGCAAGTAAAGGCAAAACACATAGAAACAGTATCACCCTGCTCAATGATTTATGGTGTGTTTTTGAAAATCTAGTTGTAACACATGCATTTTTATGAAACTGCTTTAACTTCTTTTTGTATGTGTAGGTATATGTGTACCTCTAATATTTCTACGTCTTAATTCTCTAGGGCCTATATATTTATCAAAACCAGTTCCCACTTGCAAACATCACTCACTATTGCTCACTATTACTTATCTTAAAAAGAGTATCAAAATTAGGTGGATGGAATTTAAGAATTCCAAACACTTGTATAACTGAAGCTTGAATCTGCAGCCTACCACAAACACATTAGTCTTTCATCTCTGAAATCCCTTTTATGAAACCCCAGTGAATCTTCAAAGTAATATTCTTTATTTCCTCAAAGTAAAACTTCATCCCTGGTACCTGCACAATAAGAAAGAAAGCTAACAGGGCCACCTCATTTCACTACTAAATAAGTAATGAACCTGGCAGGGTCCACAATTGGCTTATAACTCAAAAGCTTTTTACACCTGGCAGGACTGACTGGCACCAAAGCAAACACTTCTAGGGAAGACAGCCACCCAGGTAGAAAGCCAGGATTTTTAGCGAAATAAAGTGGAGTCACCTGCAGCCACTTAGAGTTACGTCCTACTGAAGTGGGGATCAGGAGCTCTGGAGGTGGAATGGTTAAAGCATTTAGCTGCTAACCAAAAGGTCAGCAGTTCAAACTCACCAGCTGGTCCATGAGAGAAAGGTGAAGCAGTCTGCTTCCATAGAGATTCACAGCCTTGGAAACCCTAAGGGGCAGTACCATTCTGTCCTATAGGGTCACCATGAGTTGGAACCGACTTGATTGTGGTAGATTTGGTGAGTGGGGATTAGTTGCATTAGAAACCATTAACTCTCATCCATGTGTTTTCAGCCCCACTAGTACAAGAATAGGAGCTCTGGTAGCATAGTGGCTAAGGCACTTGACTGCTAACCAGAAGGCTGGCAGTTCAAACCCACCAGCCACTCCTCGGAAGGAAGGTTGAGCATTCCTACTTCCGTAGTGATACTGCCTCGGAAACCCAAGGAGGGGTCACTATGAGTCGGGGCCGACTCGATGGCAAACAACAACAACAACAACAAGTACAAGAATAGGAGCTCTGATGGCATGGTGCCTAAGGCATTTGACTACTAACCAGAAGGTTGGCAATTCAAACCTACCAACTGCTCCACAGAAGGGAGACTGGGCAATCTACTTCTGTAAATATACATGTAAAAATGTTCAACACAATCCTAGCCAATAGACTCCAACAACATATCAAGAAAATCATTCATTATGGCCAAGTGGGGTTCATATCAGGTATGCAGGGATGGTTCAACATTAGAAAAACAATCAACGTCATCCACTATGTAAGAGACCGAAAGAGGGTTGCTATGAGTTAGAATTGACTCGATGGTAGTGAGTTTGGGTGTGTGTGTGTGTGGGGGGGGGGGGTACAAGAACAAGCAGCTATGGTGGCACTGTGGTTAAAGCATTGGGATGCTAACCAAAAGGTCAGTAGTTCAAACCCACTAGCCACTCCATTGGAGAAAGAAGAGGCAGTCTGCTTCTCTAAAGATTTAAGTCTTTGGCAACCATATGAGGCAGTTTTACTGTGTCCTATAATTTCACTATCAGTCAGAATCAACCTGACAGCAGTAGGTTGGTACAAGAACCCATTAGGATTCTTCCTTTAAAGCAGTTTCACCCTAATGAAAATTTTTATGGAAAATCAACTTTCTTCATGAAATCACGACCCTAGACACACCTACAGAACTGAAATTTCTCCCTTCCTCTCAAATTTGTAAAGCTTTTTTGCATTACATTTCTCTCACGTATTCTTGCACATTCTTTTATTTCATAATTCAAATCTCTCATTCATCCTTGCCTCTCCCATTCACAAACAGCCCTGTGATCAATTCTACATTCACTTCAGGCACTGGTAATTAGCTTTAAATTGGTGACATTCTCTTCTTTAACTATTCCTTGGCAAGATCTACATTAGAAGTTAAAAGGCAGACCAATATCCCTCATGAATATACATGTAAAAATGTTCAACACAATCCTAGCCAATAGACTCCAACAACATATCAAGAAAATCATTCATTATGGCCAAGTGGGGTTCATATCAGGTATGCAGGGATGGTTCAACATTAGAAAAACAATCAACGTCATCCACTATGTAAATAAACAAAGGAGAAGAACCACATGATCATATCAATTGATGTAGAAAAGGCATTTAATAAAATCCAACACCCATTTCTGATCAAAACTCTCAGCAAAATAGGATGGAAGGGACATCCCTCAACATAATAAAGGGCATTTATCCAAAACCAACAGCCAACATTATTCTCAATGGAGAGAGACTGAAACTATTCCTCTTGAGAACAGGAACAAGACAAGGATGCCCTCTATCACCACTTCTATTCAACATCATACTGAAAGTCCTAGCCAGGGCCATAAGGCAAGA
Source organism: Orycteropus afer afer (assembly GCF_000298275.1). Classification (NCBI taxonomy): domain Eukaryota; kingdom Metazoa; phylum Chordata; class Mammalia; order Tubulidentata; family Orycteropodidae; genus Orycteropus; species Orycteropus afer. Next base: position 5,258,083 of record NW_006921705.1, read on the forward strand.
AAGGGAAATCAAAGTCATCCAAATTGGTAAGGAAGAAGTCAAACTATCCCTATTTGCTGAT
>NW_006921705.1:5261113-5269636 GCF_000298275.1 Orycteropus afer afer
GGTCTGGAATTGAACCCACACCTGTGGCTTCCAGCCAAACAAAAGACAGGCATATGAGTTGAACATTTACCTGGGGTAGACACACTCCTTGGAGAGAACCATCATGGGAGAAAAAAGGGCTGCTTATGCATAGGGAGACAGCTCAGGGGGCAGGAGTGCATGGAGGGATGGACACAGGGAAGCAGTAACTATCGGGAGGAAGTGGGAGGGGAGCTGTTGCATTGTGGTAAATTGTGGTCAATGTCATGAGACAAAGTGTAGCTGAACTGCTGTATGGAAAGTGAATTTGCTCTGTAAATTTTCACCCAAATCACAATAAAATAATAATAATAATAAAGAAGTTAAAACGCAAGTGGAAGGGTAACTTCAAAGATTTATCTTAGTGCTGAAGAAAATAGAAAGTTGGGAAGTTGAATAAACGTATAACCCAGAGTTATGCTAACTGCACTATCTCAAGATAAATAGCTCTTACTATAGCAGCCTAAAGGGAGACTTTGGTCTTAGCATTGCCATGTTAGGCAAATTATTTTACTTGCTTGCTTCAATTTTGTTGTCTCTAAAAGGGAGCCAATACTCTCTACTTTTCGGAACTCTTATGATGACTATGGGGAAAAGGCACAGTAAGCCCTCAGTAGAATGTCTGGCATGCTCTATCAGGTGCATTGAGTTGATTAAAACTCATGGCAATCCCATTTGGTTTCAATGGCTGGTTTGTCAGAAGTAGATGGCCAGGCCTTTCCTCCAAGATGGCTCTAGGTGGACTCAAACCTCCAAACTTTCAGTTAGCAGTCAAGCATGTCAACCATTTGCACCACCAGAGACTCCAACACTCACCAGAAATTACTGTACTGGAGTGGTTGAACTTTATCATATGTAAATTATACCTCAATAAACCTATTTAAAAATCTGTCTAAGAATTAGTGAGATTTAGAGACAAACCTCTCAGTATTACTTTGTTAGAAGAACAATCAGAAAAAAAGAACGAAAAAAATGAAGCCACAGATTTATATGAAACATCAAGAAGAATAACTTATATATGATCAGAATTCCAGAAAAGGAGGAAACCAAACACACACACACATACACACACAGAGAGAAAGAGAGAGAAAACTTCCCTAATAAGATGAAAGACAATAAGATACACATTCAAAAGGCTCAATGCACCCCAAAGGTGACAGACCCCAAGAGAAAATCACCAAGGCATATCATAATCAAACTTCCAAAGCCAAAGATAAAGAAAGAATCCTGACAGCAGCTCAGGAAAAATGAAAATTTACCTACACAGAGCAATCATAAGACTAAGCTCTGATTTCTCAGCAAAAACTATCCAGGCGAGAAGGCAAATGGATGACACATAAAACCCTGAAAGAAAAGAATTGCCAACCAAGAATTATATATCTAGCAAAACTGCCCCTCAAATATGATGGTGATATGATGATATTCTGAGATTAAAAGAAATTAAGGGGATTTGTTAAAACCAGACTAAATTTACAAGTGATGCTAAAGGGAATTCTAAGTACGGAGAATCAACAACAGTGACCATAACCTGAGATTAACACACATGATAATATTACCCAGAAACAAACCCAGACGTATCCAAAGTAAAATAAACCTGCAAGATTGAAAACAGGGAACCAGAGACAGCAATTTCTAAATGAGGACAACGACAAAGCAAGAAGAGGGAATAAATACTTTTGGAGTTAACTTCCAAATATAGAGGAACTCAAGACGAATTAAAGATAGAATAGACTGTCTTAAACTTCAGAAGAAAATAATTACAGATTAATCTCAAAGAAAATGTATAAACTTTCATCAAAATGAAAAAGATGAAGGTCATAAATATTTTAAAAACACTAAAACAAAAGCAATTAAGTAAATGACAACAAAATCCATAAACAAAATGAGCTCAGCACAAAAAATTATATGGCACAAAAAAAAATCAGCAACATCACAAAAACGCACACAACAAAATGGCAGCAACATTTTCATACTTAATAGTACACTGAATATAAATGTATTAAATGCATCAGTCAAAAGAAAAGAGTTAGAAAATGGGTAAGAAAACAGATCTCATCAAGATGATATCTACAAGAGACATACCTTAAGACAAAAAGAAAAAAATAGAGTAAAATGAAAAGTTGGAAAAAAAATACATATCAAGCAAATGGAAATCAAAAAAGAGCAGGAATGGCAATATAAATTTCTAATAAAATAGACTTTAAGCCATAAACCCACAATAAGAGACAAGCAAGGACATTATATATTAAAGGATCAATCAAAAAGAAGACATAATCATAACAAATATCTATACACCAATGTAAGAGTCCCACAATACACATATCAAATTTTAATAAAATTGAAAACAGAGATAACTCCACAATAACAGTAGGAGTCTTTAATCACTACTTTCAGTTAAGAAGAGAACAACTAAAAAGAAACTCAACAAAGACACAGAAAAACTAAACAACATAATCAACACACTTGGCCTCATAGACAAATACAGAAAACTCCATCCAACAATAACATAATATATGTTCTTTTCCAGTACACACAGAACATTCTCCAGAACAGACCATATATTGGGCCACAAAGTAGGCTCAACAAATATAAAAACATCAAAATACTGCAAAGTCTCTTCTCAGATCACAATGCTATAAAATCAGAACTCAACAACAGGAATACAAAGGGGGAAAAAAACAAACCTAATAACTGAACAATACTCCGCTTAAAAATTACTAGATAACAGAAGAAATTGAAAATGAAATGTAAAAATTCCTTGAGTCAAATGGCAATGAAAAAACAACAAACAAAAGTCTTTGGAACACAACAAAAACCATGCTCAGATCACAATTTATATAAATAAACACTTATATCAAAAAAGAAGAAAGACCCAAAATCAACAACTTAACTCACTATATCTAACAATTAGAAAAAGAACAGCAAAAAAAGCCTACAGCCACCAAAGAAAAGAAAGAATAAAGATTGGAGCAGATATAAATGTAATGGGAAAATATTAGAAAGTGCCAAGAAGACTAGAAGTTAGTTCTTTGAAAAAATTATTAAAATTCACAAACCATTGGCAAATTAACAAAGGAAAAGAATGAACAAAATACAAATAGAAGTGAAATTCCTCAACATAATTAAAGCCATAGATAAAAAAACAATGGCCAACATTATTCTCAATGGAGAGAGACTGAAAGCATTTTCCTCAAGAACAGGTACCAAGCAAGGATGCCATTTCTTACACTCCTATTCAATACCATTTTGGAAGTCCTAGCCAAAGCAATAAGGCAAGAGAGGGAAATAAAAGTCATCCAAATTGGCAAAGAAGAAGTAAACTATCCCTATTCAGAGGATAGTGTACTCTCCTACACACAGGAAGTCCCAAAGACTCAGCAAGAAAATTACTGGAACTGATTTAGAGATTCAAGAAAGTAGCAAAGTACATGATCAACATATAAAAATCACATGGATTCCCTTAAACTAATGAAGAGAACTTTGAAAAGGAAATCAGGAAAACAACACTATTTACAATACTCACCCGAAAGATAAAGTACTTAGAAGGAAATCTAACTAGAGACACAAAAGACAAAGACAAAGAGAACTATACAACACAATTACAGAAACCAAGAGATCCATATAAATGGAAGAATATGCCATGCTTATAGATAGGAAGACTTAGCATCATGGAAATGTCAATAGTATCCAAAGCAATCTACATATACACTGCAATCCCAATCTATATCCCATCATGATTCTTTAAAGAGATGGGGAAAATAATCACCAATTTTATATGGCAAGGAAAGAGACCCAAGATAAGCAAAAACCAAAAAAAAAAAACCTCACTGCCGTGGAGTCAGACCCAACTCATAGAGACCCCTCCTTGGGTTTCTGAGGCAGTATCACTACGGAAGTAGATTGCCCTACCACCCTTCTGACGAGTGGCTGGTGGGTTTGAACCGCCAGACTTCTGGTTAGCAGTAAAATGCCTTAAGCACTACACCACCAGAGCTCCTAAGATAAGCAAAGCACTGCTAAAAAAGAAGAACAAATTAGGAGGACTCCCATTTCCCAGTCTCAAAACCTACTATACAACAACAGTTGTTAAAACAGCCTGGTATTGGTACAGTGACAGACAAACAAACCAGTGGACCAGAACTGAGTTCCCAGAAATAAATCCATTCACCTATGGACAGCTAATCTTTGACAAACTCACTAAATGGAGAAGAGACAGTTTCTTCAACAAATGGTAGTAGCAGAACTAGATATTCATTTGCAGAAAAATGAAAGAGGACCCATATCTCACATCATATACAAATAAATAAACTCAAGTTGGAACAAAGACCTGAATGTAAAACCCAAAATTGTAAACACCATCAAAGATAAAACAGGAACAAACCCAGGGGTCCTATTTTGTGGCAGAAATATAGTATCACATAGAACTATAGTTAATATAAATATAGTATCACATATAATGCACAAAAACCTGAAGACAAAATAGATGACTGAAATCCTAAAAATTAAACGCTTATGTTTATCAAAAGATTTCAACAAGAGAGTACAAAGAAAATCTAGAGGTGGAAAAATATTTGGTAACAATATATTTGACAAGGGGCTATTCTTGAAAATTTAAAGGAAACTCCAACACTTTAACAACAAAAAGTCAAAAAATCCAGTTAAAAAATGAGCAAAAGACACGAACAGACACTTCATCAAAGACGACAGGTAGCTAACAAACACGTGAAGAAATACTCACAATCATGGCCATTGTTGTTGTTGTTTGCCGTCGAGTAGGCCCCAACTCATAGCGACCCCTCCTTGGGTTTCCGAGGCAGTATCACTACGGAAGGAGGATTGCCCAACCTTCCTTCCAAGGAGTGGCTGGTGGGTTTGAAACTCCAGCCTTCTGGTGAGCAGTCAAGTGCCTTAGGCACTATGCTACCAGAGCTCCTATCATGGCCATTAGAAAGATGCAAATCAAAACAACGATAATAATATAACCTCAACCCAGCAAGTTCAAAATAACAGAAAACAAGTGCTGGCAAGATTGTGGAGAGATTGCAACCCTTATACAATGCTGGTCGGACTGTGAAATGGTTCAACCACTGTGGAAATGGTATGGTGCTTCCTTAAAAAACTGGAATAGAAATACCATATGTGGTGGTTAAGTTTGTGTGTCAACTTGGCTAGGCCTGGTTGAGTGGCTGAGCAGCTGGATGTAGTATTCCCCACCATGAGACTGGTAATCAACTCCACAGTAGAATCTACTGTGAGCAGCTGAGTAGCTGCCTTTGGGTATGTGGGCTGCTTCCTATATTTAAGAAACAGCTTTGGGAATGGTCTCTAGCTTATGGCATGCTTCAACCCTGAATGTAGCCATGTCGTTGTTCAGAAGCCTGCCATACTTTGCTCACCTTGGGACTTTCAATGGACTTGAATTAATGGCCTGCCATGTGATATGGTAATATTGGTTCTGTGCCATTTTATTCGTCAACCTTGGGCTTGTCAGTCTCAGCAGCCAGTAGCTGCCTGACTGAAGAGATGCCTCTAGCTTCAGTGGGCCAGGAGCAAGAGGAAGAGCTGAACCCCAAGGTGAAGGTGTTTTCACATAGCCCCTAGAGCCTGGCACTTGAAACTCAGACTATAAAGCCTCCAAATTGTAAGAATAAACTCCTGTTTGTTCAAGCCATCCATTCCTGTCAGAGTGGCACTAGGCAACCAGAACACCATATTATCCAGCAATTCCATTACGAAGGTGTATGTCCTAGAGAAATAAGTGCTGTGACATGAACAGATATACACACATCCATGTTCAGCATAGCATTGTTCACAACAGCAAAAAGATGGAAACAATCTATCCAGCCATCAATGGATCAACAACCATGGTACATACACACAATGGAATACTATGCAACTTTAAAAACAATGATGAATGTAAAGGACATTATGCTGAGTGAAATACTTCCATCACAATAGGGTAAATGTTATATGAGACTACTATTGTAAAAAATTAGGAAAAGGTTTCCACACAAATGGAAATATTCCTTGATGGTTACCAAGGGTAAAAGGCGAAGGGAAGATAAACCACTAACTAGAAGGAAGACATATTAACTTGGGTGAAGGAGAAGACAATATACAATAAGGGGAAAGTCAACACAAAATGATCAAGGATAGAAAGACACTGGCAGGAGTACAAGAGTAAAAGGCAACAGACATGAATATTAATTCACACATAATCCTGAATAACAATAATAACGATAATCAATAATCTGCAAGCGAATATACAGATATACACATCAGCTGAACAGGTCTGGGAAGGAGAATGGGATGACACCCATAAATATCAAGGTCAACTGCACAACATAGTCCACAAAGACAGTGTTCTACATCCTACAGGCGAGTTAACAACCAGGTTCTTAAAAGCTTGCAAATGGACATCTAAGGTACAACCATTGGTCTCATCCATCCAGAGCAAAGAAGAATGAAGATAATTAAAAACACATAGAAACAATTAGTCCAAAGGAGTAATGGACCAGTTGAACCTTAGCCTCCACAACCTTGAGACCAGAACTAGATAATGCCTGGCTATCACTACCGAGTGCCCTGAAAAGAGATCACTTTAGAACATCCTGGATCGATATGGAGAAAAAAGTGGAATAAAGTGCAAAATGATATAAAAAGACCAGGCTTATTCATCAGACAGAGACTAGCAGAACCCCTGAGACTCTGGCCCTTGGTCACCTTTCAGACCTGGAATTCACTCCCATAGCAGAATTTTCAAACAATACACAGGTCTACAAGGTGAACAATAACTCTAGGAAGGTACACACTCCTTAGAACACTCAACCATTTGAGATCTAAAGAGCAGCATTTGCCCAAGGATAAAGTTCAGAAGGCAGGAAGATTTAAGAGAGAAATAAGAATGGAAATGAAAAACACAGGGAAGACATGGAATGAGTAATGGTACATTCAGGGGACTGCAATAAATAGCATGAAACAAAATGTGTGTGAATTGTTGAATGGAAAACTGAGATGTTCTGTAAGCTTTCACTCAAATCACAATAAAAAGTTTAAAAAAATGAATAAATAACATTTCTTTTACTATAAGACACATTTCAAAATAAACTAGTATTTTTATTCTAAAACTTTCCATTACCAACTCATCAACATGAATATCAAATATCTGTCCAGACCATTAAAGTATTTCTCCACAGGCTAACAGGGCTGTTATCACTGATTTCACCCACAGGCATTCTGAGATGCAGTATCAAAGTCATTAACAGAAAGCATTTATAGGCTAAGATGATGTTCTGCATCTGATGACTTTTCAGCCTGGGCAGCAAATATTCAAGTTGGGATGAATGGTTTTCAAATAGAAATCCATTATCAGTGAATAAGTCCTTTATGTCAACATTTCATAAAATAGAAAAGGCATTTTGCTCTAAATACTTCTGGTGGATTAAAATGAAATCATCAAAGCAGTAGGTCTCTTCAAGTATGCACTGCACTCCACAGCATCAATGTCACAGTCCATCCTTACAATGGCCCAATGTGTTAAGATAAATGTTAAGAATAATATTGCTTACAATTTCACATAACTGCATCTGCAAAGAATGATCACCAAATATCCTTCCTGTCTTTAGAGCACAAATGACTTCTCCTTCAGATAACACTACACCTATTTTCACTACAATAGTTTAATACTCAGTGCAAACTTTGCCAGCCAATTCATGTTTGACATCTCTACAGGCCTAAAACGAAGGAAATAAATAGCATTGAAACTTCAAGCTTGCCCATATTCCCCTTCTTTCCTGCGGTTAGCCCACATAGCAGTCATATAGGATTCCTGCTGTCACTGAGCCTTCCTCTGAGTCACACCAGCAAAGCCACGTTGGGTTGTATTCAGAGATGCTTCAAGGGCCTTTCCATTGGTGAATGTGTCTTTCTATCTCATGCTCTCCAGTCTGGTTCAGAGATGTTTATTGTTATTATTATATGCCTTTGAGTAGGGATCAGATGTTTGAGACTCACAGGGTTTTCTTTGGGTGATTTTTCAGAAGCAGATTGCCAGGCCCTTCTTCCAAGTCTGTTTTAGCACTTTAATAATGGAACTTGGTTTAACAAAATCAACAAAAGTAAGAATAATCATAATCTCACTTTATTGAGCTCATACTATGTTTTGGGCACGGTGCTGGATGTCCCAAAAGCATTATCCTTAATCATGCTATGTGTTATAATCCTCATTTATAATGAGGAAACGGAAGTTCATACAGATTCAAGGCTATGTACCTAGCAAATAATAAAATAGCAGTTTAATAAGAATCCATGCTCTTATCCATAATATAAAGAGCTCTGGTGGCATAGTGCCTAAGGCATTTGACTGCTAACCAGAAGGCTGGCGGTTCAAACTCACCAGCCACTCCTTGGAAAGAAGGTTGGGCAATCTACTTCCGTAGTGATACTGCCTTGGAAACCCAAGAAGGGGTCACTATGAGTCGGATCCAACTCCACGGCAGTGAGTTT
>NW_006921705.1:5269881-5299835 GCF_000298275.1 Orycteropus afer afer
CAATCCTACTTCCGTAGTGATAACTGCCTCGGAAACCCAAGGAGGGGTCGCTATGAGTCGGGGCCGACTCGACGGCACATAACAACAACAACAACATATAGAGTATGAAAAGGTGTTTGAAAGTCTGAGGATCTGCCGGATTTACAGTGCTGTCACTTAAGAGCTGTTGGATTTAGGATGTGCAAAAAGTTAACACATTTGGCTGCTAACCAAAAGGCTGGAGATTTGAGTCCATCCAGAGACACCCTGGAGGCAAGCCCAGTGATCTACTTACAAAAAGCCAGCCAACAAAAATCCTGTGGAACACAGCTCTACTCTGACACACACGAGGTTACCATGAGTCAGACTGACTGGACGGCAACTGGTTGCCTCAACTCTTTTATCCTTAATTGTCCCATCGCTAATATGTAAAGTGTCTATCCTGCTTTACACACTCACATATTATGAGGCTTAAATGCAATCATAAAAACATTCCTATCTATAAGCAAATGAATATACAATGTTGTCAACTTCATTTTCACATACGCCCAGATCTACACCTGCAAAGGTAAGAAGACTTGCAGAAATACCACCTCAGACTCTAACAGAAGCACAACAAGATCAGATATACTGGAAAAGTCTTTTAAATGATTAGGTATTCCTAGATTCCATCCTGAAGAACAAGCAGCAGTACGACTAAACAAATCGGACTTCAAATTTTCTGTTTTATTTTGGTTAATATCAAGGAAACCACCTAATAAAATGTTACTTTATCATGAGTTTGATGGACTATTAACATTTATGTAATCTTTAGATTTGTAAGCTATTATCATGACCCCAACAAGATTTTTTCAGTGAACATTCTAGCTGTGTCAGCAAAATGAATTAAGAAACAGAAAAATTCTCCTGTGACTGTTTCTATTGATTTGATGCTTGTGTTTCTCAGAAATCAATCCATTTACTTTTTAAGCCCAATCTATGAGGTTTTGTGTTATGGAGATTGAAACGAGACATTTATTAGAATTGGAAAACAAACATGCTTCTTTGTAAAGAAACACAAGCACCACAGATTACTCAAGTTGGAGGGACCTTTTCAAAACTATGTAATTCCAGAGATGAAAAACTGAAATGATTTCTGTGTCCAGGGACATAACAAAAACAAGCGGTAGTGTGCTAGATTAAGGCAGTCCCAAGCAGCAAGGCTGTGACAAACTTGGAAAGCACAGCTGCCACTGATCGATTCCAGCTCATGGTGACCCCACGTGTGTCAGAGTTGAACTGTGCTGCACAGGGTTTTCAGTGGCTGACTTTTGGAAGTAGATCACCAGCCTTTTCATCCAAGGTACGTCTGTGTAGACTCAAAACTCCAACCTTTTGATTAGCAGCTCAATACAGTAACTGCACCACACCAGAACTCCATGGGAAACCTCATAAACACATACCAAGGCATTCAAATTCAAATTTTGTAAAAACAAACAAAACAGGCCTTGAAGCTCTATTAAGATCAATGATTTGAGTTTCCAATGTTCAAATAGAAAAGATGAAGAATCTGAGAGCCAGGAAGATGAAGGAGTTTCTTATTCTTTACTTGACAAATTATTGAGGACTAGCTGTGTGCCACCTGTTCTGGGCTCCAAGGACATAGCATGAAACAAAAGAGACACTACCTTTGTTTTTATGAAACTTACCATCCTATGGAAAAGTAGATGCTAATTAAATAATGACCAAAATACAGAAACTAAAACTCTGATGCACGTGACTTAGGAAAATTACACATGCTACAAAATCAGACACAAGAACTGCAAATTTCACTCCAGCCCAGGTGTCCTGAACCAATCCATGTTGGAAGAATCCTGAATAAGTAGTATCTCTTTTAGCATATATTACTTTAAAGTCAATGGCTTTCAGGTATTAATGATTTGGTTGCAAGGAAGATATTTATCTACCAGTCTTCTGTTCTTGAGTAGTTCCTTAAGAAATATTTGTTGTTGTTGTTGTTGTTGTTATGTGCTGTCAAGTCGGCCTTTGGTAGATGATTAAACAAGTAAACAATTTAAATCAATCGACAGAAAACTTTTATTAATTACCAGAATAAATAATTAGAAAGTAATTACTAAACTTTTTTAAAGTATTTGATTAAATTAAGAATTCTAACATTTGAGGTGAGGGGAAGGCCAGGAAATGAGCAGAGTAGTTTGGAACAAAACTAAGGGAGACAAACTTGTCTGTCAGTTTGTTGTACTGTGGTGGCTCGCATATTGCTGTGAGGCTGGAGGCTGTGCCACTGGTGTTTTAAATGCCAGCAGGGTAGATGGGTTTCAAAAATGCTTCCAGATTGAGACAGACTTGGAAGAAGGAAGAGGCCATTCACTTCTCAAAGAATGGGACAGTAAAAACCTTATGAACAGCAGTGAAACGCTATCTGATACATTACTGGAAAACTTTAGGAACAGCCCTGAAACAATGTCCAATACAGTGCCAGATGAAGGGCCCCTCAGATTGAAAGGTACTCAAACTATGACTGGGAAAGAGTTGCCTCAACAGAGAGACCAAACCTTAATGATATGGATAAAGTAGAGCTTTCAGGACCTCTATCTGTTGATTTGGTGTGACTCAAAAGGAGAAGAAACAGCTGCAAACTTCCATTAATAATCAGAACATGGAGTGTAAGAAATATGAATGAATCTAAAAAATTGGAAGTTGTCAAAAATGAAATGAAATGCATAAGGATTGATATCCTAGGCATTAGTGAGATGAAATGGACTGGCTTTGACCATTTTGAATCAAACCACCATATGATATACTATGCTGGGAACAGGAAATTAAAGAGGAAAAGCATGGCATTCATCATCACAAAGAATGTATCAAGATCTATCCTGAAGTACAATGCTGTCAGTGATAGAATAATATCCATACACCCACAAGGAAGACCAGTTAATATTACTATTATTCAAATTTACATACCAACCACCAAAGCCAAAAATGAGGAAATTGAAGATTTTTATCAACTTCTGCAGTCTGAAATTGACCAAACATGCAATCAAGATATGTTAATTATCACTGGCAATTGGAATGCAAAAATTGGAAACAAAGAAGAATCACCAGTAGTTAGAAAATTTGGCCTTGGTGACAGAAATAAAGCTGGAGATCACATGATAGAATTTTGTAAGACTAATGACTTATTCAGGAGCTCTGGTAGCATAGTGCCTAAGGCACTTGACTGCTAACCAGAGGCTGGCTGTTCAAACCCACCAGCCACTCCTTGGAAGGAAGATGGGGCAATCTACTTCCGTAGTGATACTGCCTCGGAAGCCCAAGGAGGGTCCGATTCGATGACACATAACAACAACAACAACAACTTATTCATTGCAAATACCTTTTATCAACAACACAAACGGCAGCTATACACATGGACTTCACCAGATGGAGTACACAGGAATCAGATTGACTCCATCTGTGGAAAGAGGCAACAGAGATGCTCTATATCTTCAGCCATAACAAGGCCAGGAGCTAATTGTGGAACCATCAACTACTCATATGCAAGTTCAAGTTGAAATTGAAGGCAGTAAAAACAAGTCCATGAGAGTCAAAATATGACCTTGAGTATATCCCTCCTGAATTTAGAAATCATCTAAAGAACAGATTTGATGCATGGAACACCAATGACCAACAGCCAGAGGAATTGTGGGATGACATCAAGAACATCATCCATGAAGAAAGCAAAAGGTAATTAAAAAGACAGGAAAGGAAGAACAGACAAAAATGGATGTCAGAAGAGACTGAAACTTGCCCTTGAATGAAGAGTAGCTAAAGCAAACGGAAGAAATGACAACATAAAAGAGCTGAACAGAAGACTTCAAAAAGCAGCTTGAGAAGACAAAGTCAATTATTATAATGAAATGTGCAGACATGGAGTTGGAAGACCAAAAGAAGAACATGTTCAGCATTTCTCAATATTGAAAGATTCTACGGCCAAAATATTGAATGATGCAGGAAGCATCAAAAGAATATGGAAGGAATACAGAGTCTCTGTACCTAAAAGAATTGGTCAATGTTCATCCATTTCAGGAGACAGCATATGATCAAGAACCAATGGTATTGAAGAAAGAAGTCAAAGCTGCACTGAAGGAAGCAGCAAAAAACAAGGCTCCAGGAATAGACAGAATACCCATTGAGATGTTTCAACAAATGGATGCCATGCTGGAGGCACTCACCTGGTTATGCCAAGAGATTTGAAAGACAGCTACCTGGCCAACTGACTGGAAAAAATTCGTATTTGTACCCATTCCAAAGAAAGGTGATGCCACAATATGTGGAAATTACCAAACAATATCATTGATATCACACAGAAGTAAAATATTACTGAAGATAATTCAACAATGTTTGCAGCAGTACATTGACAGAGAACTTCCAGAAATGCAAGCTAGGTTCAGAAGAGGATGTGAAATGAGAGATATCATTGGTGATATCAGATGGGTCTTGGCAAAAAGCAAAGAATATCAGAAAGATGTTTGCTTGTGTTTTACTGACTATGCAAAAGCATTAGATTATGTGAATCATAACAAATTATGGGTAACATTGAGAAGAATGGGAATTCCATAATACTTAATTGTACTCATAAAGAACCTGTACATAGACCAGAAGGCTATGGTTTGAACAGAACAAGGGGACAATGTATGGTTTAAAATGAAGAAGGGAGTGCATCAGGATTGTATCCTTTCACCACACTTATTCTATCTGTATGCTAAGCAAATAATCTGAGAAGCTGGATTATATGAAGAACATGGCATCAGGATTGAAGGAAGAATCATTAACAACCTGCAATACACTGATGACACAACTTTGCTTGCTGAACGTGAGGATGACTTGAAGCACTTACTGATGAAGACTGAAGACTATAGTCTGCAGTATGGATTACACTTCAATATAAAGAAAACAAAAATCCTTACAACTGGACCAATAAGCAACATCATGATAAATGGAGAAAAGACTGAAGCTGTCAAAGACTTCATATTACTTGATTCTACATTCAATACCAATGGAAGCACTAGTCAAGATATCAGACGACGTATAGCATTGGGCAAATCTGCTGCAAAAGTCTTCTTTCAAGTGCTGAGGAGCAAAGACACCCCCTTGAGAACTAAGGTACACCTGACACAAGCCATGGTATTTTCAGTCACCTCATACTCATGTGAGAGCTGGACAACGAATAAAGAAGACCGAAGAAGAGTCAATGTTTTTGAGATGTGGTGCTGGCGAAGAATGCTGAAAATACCATGGGCTGCCAAAAGAACTAACAAATCTGTCCTGGAACAAGTATAGCCAAAATGCTCCTTGGAAGCAAGAATGGCCAGACTTCATTTGACCTACTTTGGTCATGTTGTCAGAATGGACCATTCCCTAGAGAAGGATGTCATGCTTGGTAAAGTGGATGGTCAACGAAAAAAGGGAAGGCCCTCAATAAGATGGACTGACACAGTGGCTACAACGATGGGCTCAGGTATAGCAAAGATCATGGGGCTGGCGCAGGACCTGGAAGTGTTTCGTTCTGCTGTACACAGGGTCACTATGAGTTGGAGATGTCTCAACGGCACCTAACAACAACAACAAATATTTGAAAGGGGAATAAATAAGAAAACACATCATTGGCAAATTGAGGAAATGTTTCTTTAAAATGGAAATTCAATAAGGAAAAGCATAGGCTACTTAAAAATTGTAACTACTCCTGCCCTCCAAAAAATATATATATACACACACATATACAAGTACAATATGGGTAAAACTTTCTATGTATGGTGCTGAAAAATGTGCTTCAGGCATGAGCAATTTATTTTATTACAAATTGACTATAACAGAAATATTATTGTAGGAACAACTACCACACTACTAAGGAGTGCTATAACAACTTATTTTTAAAAGAGAAAATACATCTTTGGCTACCATTTCTGTATGGATGTATGAAACATTACCAGAGCTACACACAAAGAGCTATGTAAAAGAGTGGAAAATAAAACTTGTGGTAAAAAATGGGTGGTTGGGACAAATTGGCAAGCAACATACCATATGGGGAACAAGCCTGGATCTGGCATCACACAGACCTGTATTTGAGCACTTCAGTCTACTGTTTTATTTTGAGCAAATTATATAATTTCTCTGTGCCTCATTTTTCCCATTTGAGGAAAATGGAGATGATAATATACTTACTTTATCAAACTGTTTTGAGAATTAAATGAGCTACCATTAAGCAGCCATGGTAAGCACAGCAGTTAAGTGTTCAGCTTGGCTGCTAACCAGAAGGTTGGCAGTTTGAAACCACCCAGCATCTCCACAAGAGAAACACCTGACAATATGCTACCATAAAAATGCATACCCCCAAAAAAAACCCTGACATTGAGTTGATTCTGATTCACAGTGACCCCATAGGATAGAGAAGAACTGCCTCCGTAGGGTTGCCAAGGCCATAAATCTTCATGCAAGCTGACTGCCTCCTCTTTCTCCTGCTGAGCAGCTGGTAGGGTTCAAAACGCTGACTTCTGGTTAGTAGCTGCTAAAGGGGCAAGGAGGCAACATCTTCTGACCTTCTCTAACTCTGCAAGAGGAGGACAGAACCACCCTCAGCAGTTCAAGGCCTATTCTTATGAGGCCAGACATGCCACACCTTTCACTCCTTACCATCCTTGACCACAGTCTCTCTCGCAGGATCTATCACCTCTCTACTGGGTTCGATAATTCGCTGCAGTGGCCACACAGAACTCATAGATTATGGGGTTTATTAGAAAAGCAACAGGCTACAATTCAAGCTCAGGAATGCACTCCGTCTCTCTCAGTTGCCTGTCTCTCTCAGCCACCTGTCTCTTTCAGTCGGCCATCTCTCTCTCAGGCACACATCTCTCTCTCAGCCATGTATCTCTCTCTCTCTCTCTCTCAGTAGCACATTTCTCTCTCAGCAGTGTGTCTCTCTCACATCTCTCCCTGTCAGAAATGCATCTCTCTTGGCCACATGTCTCTCTCTCACCAACGCATCTCTTTCAGCTGGCAGCAAGAGATTCTCCTCTGCCTCTAGAAGAGCTCATTTTAAGCCTGGCAGAGTGGCAAAACTAACCAATCCCAACCTCAGAATTCTATACACCTGAGAGAGAGCAAACTTCCCAGAACACTACTTTGTGCTACCCCAGGTGGATAAGCCATACCATGTAATTTACTACACCACAGCAGCCAAATGCTTTAACCACTACCCAACCAAAGCTCGATCCTATGGGGCAGTTCTACTCTGTTACATGGGCACAATGTGTCAAAAAGTTGACTTGATGGCACTCAACAACATACATAGCACATAGTAAGAGCTAAAAATATATTTTTAGTAATAATTATCATCACCATCATCTTTAATTGACCAATAAAGACAAGTTTATAGAGTAACCATTGGGAGCTCTGGTAGCATAGTGGCTAAGACACTTGCCTGCTGACCAGACGGCTGGCGGTTCAAACCCACCAGACACTCCTCGGAAGGAAGGTTGGGCAATCCTACTTCCGTAGTGATACTGCCTTGGAAACCCAAGGAGGGGTCGCTATGAGTCGGGGGGCCGACTCGATGGCACATAACAACAACAACAACAACATTATTTCCTTTACTTTAAAAAATGAGGAAGAGAGAAATTGTTCTCTAAGTACAGAAAAAAATAATAAAATTAAGAAAATAAGGGAAACCTAATTGGAGCAAGAGACATTTTTAACCTTATTTTCTTCCCCTTCATGATGATAAAGCAGTTTATTTTATTACAAAAAGAAAGTCTGAAATATATTAATTGGAGTCAAGAATAAGAAAACGAAATTTTCACATGTGTTTTAAACCATCAGTAGTAAGGCCTAGATATTATTTACTAACCCCTCTAGTGGCACAGTGGTTAAGGCATTCAGCTGCTAACCAAAAGGTTGATGATCTAAACCCACTAGCTCCTATGGGGTCGCTATGAGTGAGAATCGTCTTGATGGCAGCAGGTTTTGTTTTTTTTAAAAAATCCATCTATCAGATAACCTCACTCTTGCCAAGTCAAATAAATGTATACTTGAGTCATTTTCCATCTATCACTGTGACAAGAGCCCTTAGGACTCTATAAGATGGAGCATCGTTCCAATATGATAGATGATTTACATGGCACAGAACTTCAGTGGTGCTACCAAATAAACCCAGACCACAGAAAAGAATAAGTCATGTGAAGAATGTCTCCTCTGTGATGAGCAGCACCTGTGCTGTATGATTTAGGATGAAGGTTCTGGTGATGTGTTCAATATTATTTCTCTCTATACACACTTTGTGGTGGTATCTTCATTAAAATATCTCAATATTGGTTCTTTATTCACAAATATTTTTGTCGTTGTTGTTGAGAATATACACAGAACGTAGACCAATTCAACAATTTCTACATGTATAATTCAGTGACAATGGTTACACTTTGAGTTGTGCAACCATCTCACCCTCCTTCTTCCATTAACATACACTCACTGTCCATTACATTTCTTATCTAATTTTTCAAGCTGCTGTTGTCATTTTCAGTCCATATATATCTTAAAAGAACCCAGTGCTCAAGGCAGACATCATTTACTAGTCAAGATAAACATCTGTTTGGTTTTAAGAAGACTTCAGGGGGTATTTTGAGTTGAAGGTTTAAAGATAATCGAGCAACAGCTTCAGGGGTTCCTCTGCTTTCTATGGCTCCAGAATCTCTGGAATCCATGAGAATTTGAAATTCTGTTTTTCATTTTTCCCTTTTTGCTCAGAATTCTTCTAAAAATAATCTTTGCTCACAACATTCAGTAATAGTACCTGGGCACCAGCCATTACTTCTGGTCTCACAGCAAAGGAGGCAATTGTTCATGGAGGCAATTTGCCACACATTCCATTTCCTCCTCCTATTCCTTATATTGGTCCTTTGGATCTCTTCATTTCTGAAGGTATACAAGTCTGGGCTGCTTAAAATAATTACAAGTGAGTTATAGATGGCTTATAAATTCCAAGAAAAATAATAGGATATCCCTCAAATCTCAGAATTTTCTGAAATTACTTCTTATAATTACTTATAAATATGAAAATAAATACCCAAACACACATATGTACTGTTTCTACGTCCCTAAATGTTTCATTTTTAGTTTTTTCTGCAATGATTATTATTTCAGTGGCACAGGCTATTTTTTCTAGCAATTGCCTAGTAAAAAGAAAACACTTTTTTAAGGCTAAGTATTTTCCTACCAAAATAAAATATAGGAGATAATTAACATATTAATGCCTTAAACAATTAAAGGACAAAGGCTGCAGGAATTCAAGAAGTTTTTAAAGAAAGAGATGGCAAGAAGTTAATGAAGTTGATCTGTTCACAACAGGCTTGTTATCATATTTATTTTCCATTCCTTTCCTTGAGGATTCTTTCAAAGTAGCATGTACTTAGTTTTATACCTTTCCATGTTTCTTTTTCCCACAAGAGAATTTTGTTTCCATACTATGTAATGCCAGAACATTGAGGAGGCAGAAGCAGACAAATGAGAATTTTTCATGCCATGTTTTCCTTTTATAAAGAACAAAAACAATTTGAAGGGTGATTTTTGCAAAAAGAAGAATTACTATTTCCAGATCAGGTTATCACTGTTAGAAATAAGTCATATTTTAGTTCCTTTCACAATATATCTAAAGCTTTTCATATCTGTAACAGGAACCTTTGCTGATACAAATATTTGGTGGAATTCAGCATGAACGTTTTTATAAAGCTACGTATTAACTGAAACTCTAGAAACTTTGAGTAATTCTTTCATTTTGCACTATACCATATACTATGAACGTTTTTTTTTTCCTCTAACAATTCAGAATGGAAAAAAGTTCTATTAAGTTAATATCCATTTTCTCAAAATAAAAAGGGTCTCACTTAATAGATACAGTCAAGACAGTCAAAAACTGACTTTTGTTTAATCCAAGTATCTTTAAGCTTACTTTTCTGAACTTTGGTTTTCTCAGACAGTTGCAAAATAAGGGGTAGCAATTACCTAGAATGATGACAATGATTCACACAGAGGTCCATGCTCAGTAGTGCATGCAGTGTACATTCTTGGGTTTATTACACCACATTTTTTCTTATTTCTCTCATCCCACTGACATAATGAGCTGCCAACATAGGCTTAGCAAAATGGTACCTGTCACTTTCAGATGCCTAATAGTCCTTTAGGAAGGATATGGTGACGTTCTATCAAACCAGCACAAGTCTGATCCAAGGCCATCTTCTGTTTCGTCATAATACAAAATGTGTTCCTCAGTCACCAGTAACTTAGGCAAAGTGTGTCTTATGATGATGGAGGTGTGGCATGGTGCTTCCTTTTGTAGCATGTTAGCCAGTCACCTGCATGCTCAGTGGTGTATGACCAATCCACCCTCTAATCCATCAGTAACAATAACTTCAGAGGGGCAAAACTCAAAATGCCCATTTTTTTTTCTTGTCATGACAGTCCTTTTTTCTTCTCTCTCAGTCCAGGCTTAGAAGCACTGTCAAAACCATAATTTATTGACACAGCTGGACCATTAAGATGATATACAGTATATCCAGAAAAGAAGATGTTTTTTTCCTCATATTATTGCATTATCCCTTGGCCCACGTCTGGTGAAAGCTTGATATTACCATAATAGAATTGTTTCAGAAAATAGTAAAGGCATTTTGCTTAACTAAGGTGTATTTGTCATCACTGACATTTAATAAATTAACCAAATTAAACTGACTGGTTGATACCTTAAGTATTTCATGTTCAAGTAAGAAGTATATAATGCTATTTCTGGAAAGCAAGTAGAATCTAGAAGTAAGGAAATGGACTTGAACATGAGAAGGTCAATAATATTAGAAGATCTGCTTTTGACATATATTATAACTCTAGAAAAATAATTTAGGCTCTTTACTTATACTTTTGCTTAGCCTAAGTTAATTCACCATTGTGTTGAAGTTAATTCAAATTTTATCTGTCCTAAGCAATTCTTCTGAAGTTTAATTAACATTTATGATCTTTAGAAAGGGACAGGTAATTAACATTTTATTTTTGATGCAGGTGAAAGTAGTATAAATTGACACTAAACTGTCATTTTGGTTTTTTCAGTACTAACCTCTAACCTTTCATACCTTGTAATATAAGATATCAAAGACATAGATATTTTCCCCATGTCCAACTCTTGCCCCTGCGACCATGATTCCGTCATTCTGCTTCTGTTAAATCATAACAAGAAAACACATGCTTCTGGTTGTGTTTCTTTATTGTTGCTGATTCTTCTTATCTCTCCCATTTAGGTTCAATAACCAAACGCACGATGTGAAACTGGATTCATAATTAAAATGTTTACTTCCTTATGATTAACTTCCCTGTGTAATTAATGTCTGCAATCCTCTGGGCAGCCTTATTACATCTACTCTTCTTTAGCATGCTATCTGTCAGCAGAATACATTTTCATAATTTAGAAGGTGGAGAAAGAGACAAGAAAACTCCTCACTGACTCCAATTCCAAGAAGATTATTTTTATCAAAAAGTATTTGCAATCATACTAGCTATTTTCATCACTTATATAAAGTGCTATATTGGCTGATCCTCACCTGAATAGATAATGATTAAATCACAAATGTAAATAGCCTCCCATAAGAAACGATTAGGAACATACTGAGGATTGTTTAACACCAATATAAGGAAAAGGAGGGCAAGAAAGAGACCAGTGAGGTTATGAGTACAGAGTTTAGGAATTCCTGTCTCTTTCAGGAGACTTCTTGAGGGATACACCAAGATTCTCTCACTGCAGGTGCTGTCTCAGCCCTCTCCTCTGACAACAGTGCCCAGATCTGTCCACTCAAATCTAATCATCTGGAAAAGAGATAGAGAAACTGATGTGCTTGCTCCGCTTTCTCTGAAGCCTCCTTGGAAAGTACTCCTCAGTCTGAGCTCAGACTGTTTGCCTTAAAAGGATAAAATATCTGTAGAAAAAAAAAAAAAGTAGCTGGCTGCAGAGACCTCACATACCAGAATGAAAAGCACTACAAGCCCAGTACTCCTCTTCCAGGGAGGGGACCTCATTCTTCCACCTTCATCAACTTTAAATGTCACTGAAGTATCTGGGACCCAAGGAAACAATCTCACTGGCTAATGAGGCAGCAGCCACCAGTAAGAGTCAAAAACCAACTTTGGATGATGGCTACTCCTGATGTATGTCATATTTGAACAGTGGCCAGGACTCATGGCTGACAGGAAAAGAGAAACATACTTAGTTACTGAATGGAGCTGCTATCACTTTTGTGTGCCCCAAGTCTGCAGCAGGTAACCCAGTGATTATGTGAAAATGACAATTTCATGTGCAATGGACATCAGGAAGCCGGAGATGCCTGACTGCACAACAAGTAGGGGATTTGGATGGATCAAAAGGGTCCAAAAAAGGTGCTTCCTCAAAATGGGAATTCAAGTAAGCTTTAACAACCAAAGTTAAATGGGCTGTCACAGAGGTTCTCAGCCCTAGGTGTGTATTAGAATCACCTTAGGAAGTTAAAAAACTAAACCTATAGCTCAGACCCACCCCAGAGGGATTAAATCAGAAACTCTGGAGGTGGTATTTTAAAACTCCCCAGGTTATTCTATGTCACCAGGATAGAAAACGAGTGGGGTAGGTAGGGTAATGATTACCTATTTTGGGGAATAAATAAGATGACACTAGCACACACCTACTCATTCAAAACTCACTGCCATCAAGTCGGATCCAACTCATAGTGACCCCTCTTTGGGTTTCAAAGGCAGTATTACTACGGAAGTAGATTGCCCAATCTTCCTTCCGAGGAGTGGCTGGTGGGCTTGAACCGCCAGCCTTCTGGTTAGCGTCAAACACCTTAGGCACTACGTCACCAGAGCTCCCAGCACACACCTAGAAGTTAACAAAAAATCTATTACCACATTTGCAAGCCCTCAAGGTTTACTGATTTCAGCCAATAGAGACATTCAACCCTTTAGATGCAAGGTTCATCCTAGTTCTCTGTTTAACCAAACACACACACACACACACACACACACATATACCTACAGACACTGTCTTCTCATTATATGGTTCCCAACTTTGCTGCACATTAGAATTACCTGGAGTGTCTCAAAAAAAAAAAAAAAAAAAAAAGTACTGATGCTGGCTTCCACCCCCAAGCATTCTGGTTTAATTTGTTTAGGGTAAAACCTGGGCATTGGATTGTTTTTTTAAACTCCCCAGGTGATTGTAATGTGCAACAGAGTTTGGGAATCACTATCCTAGTTTATCTCTTCCACCACTTCTCCCAAAGTACTTCTACTTTCTATTCAGTAACTGGTGAACAGATACTTCTTGAAAATAGTCTATATGTTTATTCATTACGTTTTCCTGCAACTTCCTTACCCCCACACCTCTTTGGGAAGCAGGAGAGCCTACTGGCTATGGCTCTGGAGATAAAATTCAGGATTAAGCTTGTATTAAATGCATGACCCTGGGCAAGATGCTCTTAGCCTCTCTGAACCTCAGGGTCTAGTGCCTCAGTACAGTGAAACAGAGATAATCTGGAATCTTCTTCATGGTTGCCGGGAGTATTAAAAGAGACAATCTGTGTGAAGTACTCTGAACAATGCCTGATACAGAGTAAGCACTGAATAAATGCTACCCATTATGATAGGCAAGCAGTGCCACTCTAACTATATGATTCAGAAACGGGGCTGCCCTGACTTGATCTCCTTGTTCCTTTCTTCTGCCCTGTGGACTGCACAGAAGTCACCAAACCTTCACTTAATGTCCCATTAAGAGGTGTTTCAAAAAGACAACACAATGTATTCAGAACAAGCACTGGTCAAAAGGGAAACATGTTAATGGTTTTCTGCAGAACTCCTGGAATGGCTCCCAGAGGAGGAGGCAAGCCTTCCATAGTCTCCAATTTGGGTTCTTCTCTCTATACCTAAGGAGTTCTGGTGGAACAGTGGTCATAGCATACAATTGCTAACCAAAAGGTTAGCAGCTACCAGTTGCATAGGAGAAAGATGTGGCAGTCTGCCTCCATGAAGATTTACAGCCTTGTAAACCCCATGGGCCAGTTCTACCCTGTCCGATAGGGTCACTATGAGTCGGAATCAACTTGATGGCAGTGGGTTTGGTTTTGGTTTTTTTCTCTGTAGCTGTCTTCACCCACAAACTTCTGTCTCATTTGCAAACCCTGTTCCAGTCCCATTGCCTAATTACTCGCCCACAAAGCCCATCATTCCTTTCCAACTTGCTTGCAAATATGGTACAGCTTTAACAATACTCATCTTGTTCTGCCCTTTCCTGTCCCCGTGACACACATATCTTCTTCCCACTCTAGCCTCCTGCTTTTTTCATATTAATAACTATGATTATAAAATCCATTCACAAACAAGACACTTCGACAGTACACTATCAGTCCCACCTTTGGTTAAACATCTGCTTCATGGAGCTGGAGTTTTTGTGCTATTGTTTATATTTACATGACAGTTTTTGGAGAGAGAGCATTCCTCTGCTTTTAAAAACAAAATTATACTTGGAGAGTTCAAACAGGCTACACATAGTTAACGTCTCAGAAAATAAATTTTAAGGCGATGCTGAGGAATGCAGTCATTACAGAAGATGGTGAGAGGAAAGTAGAACTGGTGTCAGAAGGCTGGGTGTGAGGAAGGGCTGTCAGGGAAGGGGTGGCAAACAGCGCCAACTCCACAATTCCGATTAGGATTCAAAATGCCACAGATGTGATTGCATAATAAGCTGTTGAGCGGTACTGGTAAATGCTGCTTTCAGCATGTGTTTATTTATCGCATTGTCTTGCATTCTATTAGCTGGGAAGGTTCAAGTCAAAGGGTCTGGAATGCTAGCAACAGGCCTAGCTCCTTGGGATGGGCAGCAGCACCTATGGCAGAAAGAGCAGCAGCCTGGTGTTAAAATCTGGTTGCTAGGATACCATGGAGACCCTCCATTGCTAGGCAGACAGGAAAAAAAAATGTCCATATGCCTTATAACCTGCAAACAGCTACAAAGAAACATGAGCTACCTACTTGTAACCTTTCCTTTTAGAAATCCAAACCCAGTTCTTCAGTGAAATCCTGAGTAGTGGAAACTTAGAAATGTGGCCCAGTAGAGCAAGGAACCTGGTCATTTATATTCTCAGGCTATATCTCTAGAGCTACTCTATATAAGGGTCTGTCGGTATTTTCATTATAAGCTCCATTTCAGGAGCACACAACTTTACTGTGCTTTAAAACACCCTAATAGGGTTTTAGCAACCAGGTCTAATACATTTTTACAAAAGCATCCATGACTTCAATTTTACTGCATAGACCAGAATGTCAAATTAAGGACCACACTTACATTGGAAACCCTACTAAAGTAATATTAGGTTGAAATTTAACTCCTCCACAAATAAGGGAAAGATGATGTCAAAAAACAACTTCAAGTTCAATTCTCATCTATGACCAGTTTCCCTGGTATCCAAGGAATCGGCAATGCTAGTCTATAGCATAAAATTAGATTATTTTTATTGTGAACATTTTGAAATGTGTAGAAAATGGAATCTGGTTAAGAGTAAAACTCAGTTTCTTTAAGAGTTGTAATCATCTGCTACGTGCTTACGTTAAATACTCATACTCTGTTAGGATACTTATGACTCTTATCAAGTCTTTGTTGATGGGAAGTGAAGGGTTGAGGCTGCATTCTAATATTCAGAGCTTTATTGATGAGTAACAATTACTCTTCCATGTTAAAAAAAAGAGAAAAAGCAATTCTTGATTCTAAAAATAAGCTGAAATGCCTTCTCGTCGACTTTATAAAGCTATAAAAACTAACATTATTATTCTCTTTCATTCACTTTGCACCCCCAACTTGCTTTCCCTCAAGGCCCAGTACCATCTTCTAGTACAGCCACTAAAACCAGTTATGAGACTCAACTCTGAGTCCTGGCAACCCCATGTGTGTCAGAATAAAAGTGTGTGCCATAGGTTTATCAATCGCTGATTTTTCAGAAGTAGATTGCCAGTCCTTTCTTCTAAGGCACCGCTTGGCAAACTCAAATCATCAACCTTTCAGCTAACAGCTGAGGGCAGTAACTATTTGCATTGCACCCCCCCCCCCAAAAAAAAACCCAACTCCCTGCCATCGAGTCAGATCTGACTCATGGCAACTCCTCCTTGGATTTCCAAGGTGGTCTCGCTATGGAAGTAGATTGCCCAACCTTCCTTCCAAGGAGTGGCTGGTGGGTTTGAACTGCCAGGCTTCTAGTTAGCAGTCATATGCCTTCAGCACTGCGCCACTAGAACTCATGGACATCGTTATAGCCAGTAGTAGCTGTCATCTCCCAAATGCACCTTCTGCTTTTCTTTGTTGTCTTGTCTCTTTGCTAAAGGCTTAGAATGTCTTCCCCATCCTCTCAAATCCCATCACCTAAATCATGACCATTCTTCAAGTACTTACTCTAAATACCTCCACTTCCACAAGACTTTCTGATAACATAAAATTAAAGGCTAAATTTTGCAAACTGTCCTATATATCTCCTTGTGACTTACCTTACTCTACTTCCTAGAATAATATCTATGCCATATTGCTATCCCCTTGTTAATACTTGGTTGACAGGAACTATGTAGCACTTATTTCTAATACATTACCATAGCTTGCACATAGCAGATATCCCAGTAAAATACTGAACTTAACTATAAGGCACACCAGCAATTTAATTACTACCTTTGAATAAACTTATGTTTTAGTATTCATATCATCTGCATTCACACTAGAATTCTACAATTTTCTCAACTTTCCACAGAATTTAAATTATAGCCTTTGGGAAGATTCTACTTCTATTGTGATGAATTAGTGACAAGGTTTAAAAGATCATATACTATCTTTTTAAAATTAATGCCTTCATCTTTTTAAAATTAATCTCCTTAAAAATAAGATGTATTTCTTTTATCTGCAGTGCTTCCAAGTACTCACAATCAAAAAATGAAACATAACGTCATCATTTTCTGAAATCTAGCTCCTCCTGGGGTGAAAAGCAATAGCTTAATAAAATAGAGAGACATTAACAACTTTTGATAGGAATGCCAGTCTATATCGTCTACCCAAAATGACATGGAACCCTGAGAGGGCAAATTGGAAAGGATCTAGGAACATTTAAAATATGTAAAGAGTTTAGATCAAAATACCAGGAATCTGAATTTTGCTACCAATCACAGAGGGCAATTTTCAAGAGTGTAATGACCTGAAATAAAATTACTTAACACAGTCTATAAGAACCATAGACCAATAAACCAATAAATTGTCTGATGGTATATCATGGATGGGCTTCTTTTATTTATTTATTATTTATTTATTTTTTGTAAGAGTTCATTTGTTTATTTCAAAACATACAGTCTAGTAGTTTTGCATTCTCAAACAGTTATTTGATAGCAGTTGAATATAGATTGCCAACTTGCTACCTCAGTTCATTGCTTCACATCCTAACATAAGAAGGGCTTAAAGGTTCTTTCTGTACAGGTTATAAAAGAGACAAACAAAAACTCTGCCCCTACCTCACAGGCACAGAAGTGCCCTGGCTCTGTGCTGGATTCTGACAGAGACTTCATTCCAGTTCCCAGCTTGGTGGGAAAAATCCAACCCAAAAATATTCAGATAGTTTAATTTAATAAGTTCATTTACATTTGCACTGCTTTTTAGTGACCCAAAGTCACTTAAAAACAGAATATTTTATTGTAGTCCTCAGAAAGCAACCTCAGTAAGCAGAAATTTAACAAACGTATTTACAGACATTAGATATTAAGCAGAACATTTGATGGGCAGTTATTTACATTTAATGGAAAGAGAATGGAAAAGTAACATGAATGTGAACTTCAAATCAATTTTAGGCTTTTTAGACGGTTTCAATTTAACTTGAATTTAAATTAGTACTGTGTGTAACTGTAAGAAAGATGACCAAATTTAAGTTTTCAGTAAAGACGAAATATACAAACATAAACACTTGTTGCCAGTAAGTCTGTATGATCAAATTATTCATAGTGAAATAAACTGAAATGCAAACAGGTCTTCAGTTTGGCAACTTTTCTTAGTTCTTTGTGGAGTAGTCTTGCACCACTACTCAAATGACATAAGCTATAATCATTTTACATGCAATATACTTCTTTACCCTAACAAAGGTACACTCTACCACTTAAGCCAATTTTATTCTAGTTTTCTTCATGTAAGTGTGAAAAAAGAACAGAAGTTTTTCCAAAATTGGTTAAGCTTGGAAGATACTCTATCATTTTCTTCAATATAATCCTTCAGAATCACCAAAGCCACCATGATGATATCTTAATAGTTGACGTCTTTAAAATAAACATTGTAAAATAAATAGCAGAAGGCACAACATTGCTTAGTGGATAAAATGTTTATTATAATGAAATGGTGTGAACTACTTGACACACTAATTTCACCTTCCAACATGGACTTTATTATCATTATTTTAAATCCAGTTGTTCTACACGAAAGCCCTAAGAGGCTTTTAAAACTTAGCACATTCTACAGCTCATTCCCCATAGCACAAATTTCCTTGTATTTTCTACAGTAGAATGTTTAACTGGAGTTATCAGCTGGCTTAATCACACTTCATTATAAAACCTATTAAAATGATCTTTTTATAAAAGTGGAGTTTGCTCTGTGTTACTCCAAGTTCCTGCAGAGACAAAAATGAAATCCTATGGAATGCTTAAAGATGAAGGGGTTTTTTTTTTTTCATTATGAAAAACCTGGCCCAGGAAAGATCTTCAAGCACCTTGTTAGCTAAAACAGACCAATATGTCAGGACTGCAAACTAATTTACCAAAGAAAGTTGATGTGGATTCAGTTCACTCAGGTTTCTAAGGCAGATTTACGTCTGCTGAACTGTTACAGCAACTTGCTCAGGTTAGAATCACAGAAATGTTTATTCTTATTGTCTCTTTCCCAGTTTCTCACAGAACACAAACTTCTCCTTAAAGTGAACTTGCACAAGTAACCAACAACAACTCTACGTTTTTCAAGTGTAATGGGTACATACTCATGACCCCTTTAAAAATCCAATGAATTCAAATAGAGGCTAGTCAAATATTTGTACTTCTTCCTTCTATGAATTACTCATATTTATTAAGAATCACAAGAGACCTCGTATTATGTAACATGTTGTCACCCAGCTAATGTGATGTAGTTAGGAACAGAATAGCAGAATCTTTTTTTTTTCAGTTATGTCATTATCTGTTAATTAAAAATACCATTCATCTGAGTACTTTCCCTCTTTTTATGTTAATCTCATGTTCCTGCTGCGTTATTCTCCATATGCACTCTGAGTTAAGTGTTGTATAACAAGTTTAATTCAATTTTCCCATCCAAGTTATGGAGCCCACAGACATCAGAACTATCCAGTTTCTCTAAAATGCTAGAACAATACCAGAATGGTTGCATTAGAAGCCAGGACTAAGGCAAACAGTGGGTCCACATTTTAAGTGAAGTGTATTTATCTATGTTTGACCCTCAAAAACATGCAACACTCTTGGGAGATGGAGACAACCACTCCATTAGTAACATTATGCAAATTCCTTAAGGAAAATAAGCAATATTCTTCCTCAGATGTTATGAAAATATATTTTTTTAAAAAAAACCAACAGACTAGGCTTCCATTTCTGGATTGTAAATGTCATCTAATTCAGGGAATCAAAAAATCTTCCCTTTCATATGCCTATTTGCTTATTTTTTACACTTTGATGATGACAGAACATCAGGTTTGAAGGGTGCTAGCATGAATCACCAGCATGTAGAGAAATCCGAGAGAGCCACAAAAGCATAGAAAGTAAGGGTGATATCAAACGCATTTCATTTCAAGTCTGATGAGCCTGCATTTAGGATTTTCCGGATGGGCAGGTTTGCCAGGGCATTTGGGAGATGGGGTTTTTCATTCCTCTAAACACACACACAAACACACACATACACGGACGGACGGGTACACACCTAGGGTGCATTCAAACTCTATATACAGTAGGTAGCAGATATAAATGTATATGTATACATACATATATATATATACACACACACACATATTTTTAAAAATATTTTGAGACCTGACAAAGACATGAAGGCAACGTACTGTGCAGTGAGTCTGGGTCTGAGAAACGTGCACAGCCCCTCAAGAAGTGCCCGTTAAAATGAAACATTTCTGAGGATGAGAACAGACATGGCAAGCGGAGGGGCGGGGGCCGACAGACAATACAGAGACCCGCAGCTCCCCACCGACAGGGTGCCACATGGACCCAGCACGCAACCCTTGCTTACTGTGGGCTCTTAGGGTAGAACGGCAGGGTCACATGGCTGAGATCCTGGATGTCGAAGGCGGTGGGCTCAGCGGAGATCGCCTGCCGCTTGGTGCGCGGCTCGCCCTGCAAGGTGCTCGCGCTCTGCTTCTGCGCCTGCTGGGTGGCCGGCCGGATCACCGAGCGGTACTTGTCCAGCTCGTTCTGCAGCTTCTGGATCAGTTCGTCCTTCTGATCCAACTCCAGCTCCAGCTCATCAATGAGAGCATCCCGCTGCCTCAGCTCCTCAATCTTCTCCTGGAGCGCGTATTGTAAATCCCGCAGGGTGCCCATGCTCCTCCGGGCTGCCGCCGGGGGCTCCTTCCTGCCGCTGCTCCGCGTCTTGGGGCTTCCTCCCTTCTCTGATCAACTTTCCCCAAAGTCGCCGCCGCCTCCCGAGTGCAAAAGCTTCCTACTTGAGCCCAAAGCCAGCCCTGGCTTCTGAGCATGCCCAGTTCACAGACTCCAGCCACCGAGAGTTTCAGTGTGCAGATTCCACTTCTCCGGGTGGACTGAGAGACTGAGTGCGTGGATGAGAAAACAGCAGGTCCAGCCCGGGATTAATCCTGAAACCTGGTGGGCGCCACGGCGCCCAGAGGAAGGGTCGGGAAGCGCAGTGTCAGAGAAGAGGCAGAAAGGGACTTGAAGGAGGGAATACGCGGCACGGCTGCTCTGCTTGGGTAACTCGCACTGGGCGCCTAAGGAAGCCGGCAGTGTGTGCCGGGAGCCTGATAAACCTCTGGGGCGCGCTGGGGGCATGTGCAAGCGGAGCGAGGCAGGCGCACTCTCTGCGGGTGGTGAAGTGGGAGGGAGAGGGCTGGGAGGACCCCAAGCATACTGAGTAGGCGTCAGCCAGCTCCAAAGCATGCCAGTCTTGAGGACCCTGGGCAATGTAGGAGGAAGAGCAGACTCTGCATTCTAAAAGCTCTGAGCTCTGGAGGTATTTTGACCGCCACTTTCAGAGACAAGGCTCCAGAAACGAGTGGCTGAGCACTCGCTTCTCCCACTCCACTTTTTCCCATGAAGAGCGCCTCACACAGGTGGCTAACGCTTGAAAAGAAACTTGCCTTTCTCAGGCAATGAGAGTGAGTCCATGTCTGGGAGGGATTGATTCCTTCCGTACATTTAGGTGCCTTTGGGGAAGAGTGAGGGTAGGAGTACCTGCTTTTCTGCCCCCGACCGTTGCCATTCTCTGCCTGTTCATGCTAATTTCTCCCCTTGTGTCCCTTCCAAACTCAGATTAATGAAACGTTCTTGGGCAAAGGCTAAAAGGGATTTGGGCCCTAGGAGGCCACTTAAGCTTTTCCATTTTCCCTTCCACTTGAGCTACTGTCTGCATAAATTAATTGATGGGCCCTGCTTCTTCCATTTGCTGAATTTGGGGGTAAAAATCATTACTGAACTCCAAAAAGTTCATCCTGAAATTGAACTCTACCTTTAAAAACATTACTTGTCTGATAACCAAGCAGTTAGGACGGTAACTTTCCACTTAAATGGAAAGGAGGAAACTGACGGGAACTTTGAAGAAGATAAAAAAGGGGAGGGGAAGACTAAAAGGGCTACAATAAATTGTACCAACCACCATCTCACGCCACCCACTCCCACTCCTAGCCCTGCTTACCCAGTATTTCCTAACATGATAACAAGTAGGTAGCAATTAAGTATCCAAGGATGATTCTCCCATTATGGGAACATGTTAAAAATCTCCAAAAATGTACCTAATCTTTACCTAAAATTCCTAACATTTACCTAAATCTTCTCCAATTCATCTACTTTTAAAATAATTTTTATTAGTTTCCAAATTACTATTCTTGTGCTTTATTTGGCCATTTCTTCACACCAAAACAAAGAAAAGAGAAAACAAGTTAAAACTGAACTGCAATTCAGAGCTATTCACTGAAATCTAAACTTAGTCAAGGACACAAATATGAGCCTCAAAAAATTTGCTCACTTTTGCTTTTGAATATACAACTTCTTCTGAGCTCAAAAAAAGGGAGAAGAAACAACTAACCAATGGTATGTTAACAAGCTTTTCATTTCAAATGTACTTGTTTGTAACTAGAGGTGTAAATGAAAAAGGACGTACAGTCCTAAGCATGCTTCCACACAGATTACGATCTAACTCATTTTAATGCAAATAATAAAAGATACTTAACTGCTCTGCTTTCTGACCCAGACATTGTGAGAAGTGCTTTTATTTCAGAATGTAATATTTATATACATTACTCTATAGTGGATAATTTCCAAAACATTTTCCTTTGTAATGAACAAAACATGAATAATTTACAAATACTGACAGCAGTAAAAAAACAGCACTGAATTACTGTTGTTTTAATTTAAAGTATGACAAGCAGAAGTACTGTGACTTTGTATAACTGACTCTGTCTTTAGTGACATTTCCTTCTCCCAGGCAGAAGGCTAAATTCTAACCTTATTTAATTTATGGGAATTCTTTAATTCCATGGGAAAATGTTTAAAACTAAATGACTTTTTCTTTCCTATAGATCTAGTGTAGGAGTCCATGAGTCCAAGAGATTGTTTAAAAACACATCAGAAAGCAATGAATAAGGTATAGACAACTGCTAAGCAGGTTTTTTATTTTAAAGTTTAGTTGAGGCTTAAATAGGGATTGCGACGACTCGACGGCAAATAACAACAACAACAGTATCTCTCAAGGAGCTCTGGTGGCGCAGTGCCTAAGGCATCTGACTGCTAACCAGAAGGCTGGCGGTTCAAACCCACCAGCCACTTCTTGGAAGAAAGATGGGGCAATCTACTTCCATAGTGATACTGCCTCGGAAACCCAAGGAGGGGTCGCTATGAGTCGGTCCGACTTGACTGCACGTAACAACAACAACAACAAGTATCTCTCAATGGAGCCCCTGGAGGTTGTATACAGTTAAGTATTCATAAGTTCAAATCCACACAGAGAAACTTCAGGAGTAAGACATAGCCACCTACTTTCAAAAATATGGCCACTGAAAATCGTATGGAGCCCAGTTTTCATGTGTCACCATGAGTCAGAGTTGACTTGATGGCAACAGGTTTCATAATGTCTCTGAGAAGTATAAAGTAGAGAAGATCCTTCCTAATTTGTAGATAGTCTGCTACATATACAAAGGAAAACAGAAAAGTATTTTTCCCAAAATATAAAAAGTACCACTTCAACCAAAAAATATTCAAGTATTTTGAACAGAAGACCTTTTAAAACTGAATTACATAGTTTTTCACTATTTAAGCTAGCATATCAACATATAACTATAGGACACACATTACATTTTCATTTTAAATGGAATTTTTATGATAACAAAATATATTTTCCACAATGAATCTAATATTGACAGAATCTTATAATGACCACAAAAACAATAGTGGCTGAGACTGTGAATATATGATTGTTAGAACTGTTTAACCCTTTAAAAGGTATCCAAGGCATAGAGCACATTCAGTAATAATTAGTTATGAAAAACTTAATTTTTCCTTAAATATTTTATAATTATATATGCAAATTTGGAATTGTAGGCTTTTCTCTTTCATCCTTAAAGTCAAAAATAAATTATTTTATGTAAGTTTTTCATAATGATATTCGTAACTGGTTGTTTAGATCTTGAGGGACTTGGGTTTCCATCTAAGCATTTTGAGTGAGTCCGGTATTATATTAAATATCTTTGGCACTGTACTTGGTAAGTGCTAGAAATAATTCTATGTGATAAATCAAGATCCTGAAATTATATGTCAACAAAGACAAATTTTACCATAAAATCTTTGTTATATGCCCCATAGTGATCTTAATTGGTTAAATTACAAGATCAATACTACTTTCTACTCATTAAGAAGTAGCTACTACAAATCTGGAATGGAATGGTGTGGAGTGGAGTAGAGTAGCATGGCCTAAGCTCTCACCTACTACCCATCTGGGATGGAGACTTTGATGTTAGATGCTAACAAAGCAATGCAATTTTGAAGGAACTGAATTCACACTCTAAAATCCCATAGTCAACCCACCACTTACTTTTCAATAGTCTCTTCAACACTGGCTTAAGAGAAGCAACATTCTATCAGTAGCCAGAACAAACTGTGGCTTACTGAGAACACACTGTGGCTTACTGAACTGGAATATGCTCTTCAATTCTGCACTCAACTTTCATGGCTGAGTATGAATATCACCATGCCTTCCTTAATGGAATCTCAGAACCATCTAATGATATACTCAATAAGGCAGTTTCACTATAATACTGGCTATTAAATAAATAATGAATCTGTGAATCTGTAGACTCTAGCATTCTTCACTAAAAAAATATAATTAGCCTCCAAAAAAAAAACTCTGGTAATTTTATCCTCTACTTGTCCATTCCCCTGATGATAAATTCCTTGGAGAAGTCTTAACGTGGAAATCTTCTGCCATTTTATGTGTATATCTTGATGGTAGGAAGGGAGGAGAGCTGAACATTTTAGGTAATGGGAGCCACACTTTGGACAAGGCTACTAAAAGTAACGTACTCCTAAGAATCTAGATATGCTGGTTACTAGTACTGTCAGACATACTGACTTGCTCTAAATTTGCTAATCATAATCAAGATCACCATAAGAGTATCTTTCTTGAACTCAAAATGCATGATAGGCACTATTCATATAACCTTTCAAAGTGGATATTATTATGATTTCCATTTATAGCTGAGAAAACTGTGGCATTAAAGCACCCACCTAATGAATGAAACAGTCTGGATTCAAATCCAGCCCATTTGGCACACAGCTCAAACCCTTACTAACCCCACATTGCATCTTAGTGGGGCTTTCAAGTTTTGCTTTTGTGTCTTAGTTCTGGGTCCAGGGTACTTAGAACATCTGCAGTCTTAATTAGAAGCCCTTGTGGCACAGAAGTTAAAGTGCTCAACTGCCAATCAAAAGGTCTGCAGTTCAAACCCATCACCTGCTCCATGGGAGAAAGATGTAGCAGTCTGCTCCTATAAATATTACAGCCTCAGAAACCCTACGGAGTAGTTATATCCTGTCCTTTAGGTTCACTATAAGTCAGAAGTGACTCAATGGTAGGGAGTTTTGGGTAGTGTTAATTAGCCAGACTTTGGGTTGGGGAAGGCAGGCAGAGGAGACATTTGGGGAATCCTGAAAGAGCTGGAAGAAAATTATTTTAAAAGTTCCTTTCCCCAAGATTATCTTCACTCCAGCACCATTTCCTCTTGCTTTAGGGTGACTGTTACTAAAAGTTCCAATTACCCCTCAATTTCAGGCAAACCAGAAAAACTGGTAATCTTATTTAATTCAGCATTGTTGAGACTCTTGAATTTATACGTATTTTGTAATTTTGCTCTCAGAGTAAAGCCAAAGAAAGTCTATAATGATAAACCTAGTATTTTAGGCACATTATAAACCCACTTATACTTTTGTTTGTGTGAATATGTTTTAGGAAAGCAATCATGCAATTTCAATGCATAATAATACACCATAGGTGTTGTCTTGGGATTGCAAAGGGGAATGAGTCAGACAATAGAATTTGATACACTGGATAAGGATTCCAAGCTCTCCTTTTGGTTTACTGTTTTTATAGAAACCTGACAAGTTGACTTCCTATGAACTGAGCAGTGATTTAAGCACCTGCTATTGGAGTGCACATAACTCCTAGATATAGATCATTCTTCGTGATTGAGTTTGGTGGATGGATTCAGCCATCAGGAATGCATACTTAAATGACAGAAGTAAAAATTCTAATGCCGGCCTGTTTGAAGTCTCACTACAGTGAATGATAAGGTCCACATGGGAAATTTAAAAAAAAAAAACCCATAAACCATTAATGATGAAAAACTTACTGCAGAGACTTGGAAAGTAATAGTGCACTGTATCATAATTGCTAATGTGCTTAGAGTTTAAAACTGAATTAGTGTCATGACTAATATAACTTGATATGAATTCTTATATTCCACAGCTTAAAAAGATCTTAAGTTATTATTGAGAGTCTCAGCCTAAAATAGTATTTGTGAAAATCCATGCACTCTGTAAAAAAAGAAAACATCTCTTGCATTCTTTAGTGAGATTTCCATATCCAATGATAAGAAGAAATAAATGGCTTTCAAGAAGGAAAAAAATTAGATGTCCTATATTTTTTCCATAAATTGAAAAATTTAACTGCATGAAATGAAATTTAAAATCTTTATTTGGGAGTTCAATCAACTGTCACAAACCAAAACGTGTATGAATTGCTGAATGGAAAATGAATTTGCTCTGTAGAGTTTCCCACAAATTACAATAAAAATTAAAATAAAATCCTTTATTCACAAAAAGTATTATTTTAAGCATATTTTAAGTGAAAATACTCATGAATATGCAACATAATACTATCTCCCATTCCTGAGTAATAAGGCACAGTTTCTCAATTGCATTTCAGTTATTCTTCTGCTATATGAAATAAACATCATTTCCTAACTTAATGCATCAGTATTTTCCACAAAACATTTGCAGAAATAATTTTGTTTTGAAAATGGGTCTTGATATCATGTAGCTTTAAAATAAATAAAGCTCTGGAGTCAATGGTTCTTCTTCTTTTGTTGTTGCTTTTATTTTAAGTAGCATTTAACAACTAATATAACTTGGCCATTTCCCTCTTGTTTGCTTTCTAACCAAGATTTAAAGTCAAGAAAATTTAAATGTTGACAGTGAAGTCACTAAAATTAGTAAAGTACTAAAGATGTACATAGAAGTTTGGGTAAATTTAATTCTTATCAGTAGATAAAGTGAGTGATTTTGTCACAAGAAAGACGCCAGAAAATCTGCTTATATTGTGAGAATGTCAGAGATTTGGGAAGAAGAACAGGAAGTGCATTGCAGGCAAAAAGACTTAACAGGGAAATACATAAAGATTCCCACTCACATAAACATCCCCACTATCATGAACTTGGTGGACAAGTAAATGTTACCTAATTTCAAATTAAGAGAATTATTGATATTTTAAGTTTATATTACAATTATGAGATGGAAATCCAGACATCCACCTTTCCGATGACAGGCAGATGAAGCTGTAGGCTGGTAAATCAAATGGCTATCATTCAGCCAAGATATGGTGCCTGATGTTTATGAAAGCATTACCTGTGCAACAAGTACAGGAGCTCCTGGCTGGGGCCTATGCAATGCTTCCATTTGCAATGCACTTGTAACCAACTGTAAAATTATCAGTCACCTCGCCTAACATGCATTTTTAGAAAAGATTCAGTAATTACTTCCTGGTCTAGATTTTCTATAGGGAAGCTAAAAGTAGACTGGATTTTTAAAAATGTATTATTCAAAACACAGATATTTAATCTGGTAGGTAAGAATGCTTTAACTATTAGCAGTCAAGATTTCAACTTAAAAGATGGACACGCAAACCGTATAAAAAATACGGTATAAAATACTGTATAAAAAACTGGTAAAAAATAAAATACACAAACTCACTGGCATCAAGTCAGATCCAACTCCTAACAACCCCTCCTTGGGTTTCCAAGGCAGTATCTCCACGGAAGTAGATTGCCCAGTTTTCCTTCCAGGCAGTGGCTAGTGGATTAGAACCACCAGCCTTCTAATTAGCAGTCAAATGCCTTAGGCACTACACTGCCAAAGCTCCCATATGATAAGGTAGTTAACAAAAATGGCAGAGTGTCTATCTTGAGTTACTGTGTTATACAAGAAAGTGCTTGCTCAAAGATCAAAGGTAATTTAGGAAGTTATTATGAAAAAAGTCATCCAGGTCTTCCATGGGATGTTGTTGTTGTTGTTATGTGCCGTCGAGTCGGCCCCGACCCCCTCCTTGGGTTTCCAAGGCAGTATCACTACGGAAGTAGGATTGCCCAACCTTCCTTCCGAGGAGTGGCTGGTGGGTTTGAACCGCCAGCCTTCTGGTGAGCAGTCAAGTGCTTTAGCCACTATGCTACCAGAGCTCCTGTAGTACAGCCAAAATTCAAACCACCTAGCTTCTTACAAAGAAGGAGCTCTGGTGGCGTAGTGCCTATGGCGTTTGACTGCTAACTAGAAAATTGGCGGTTCTAAACTCGCCAGCCACTCTGAGGAAGGAAGACTGGGCAATCTACTTCCATAAAGATTTACTGCCTTGGAAACCCAAAGGAGGCCAACTATGAGTCAGAATTGACTCGACGGCAGTGAGTTTGGTTTTTTTGATTTAGCTTCTTAGTAAAGCATCTATGTTGTTTATTAACATAGTAAGTTGAAAGAATTTAAGTGGAAAGAATGACAGGGAAACCTTCAAAATCTGTATTTCTCGAATGGTAAGCAATTGCTGCTTTTAGGCACATATGAAAAGTAAGTGAAAATTACTTATTTTCACTCTCCAGATACCACTGGTCAGACTTTCCATCAGTATACACCAAGTAGCATTCTTTCAGCAGCCACAGAACTAACACTTACCTAAAGCATTTCCACATGTGCTGTATTATTTTAGTTACTTTAATTTATGCTCTTATGCTACTTACATATGCACACACACACATGCAGAGAACTAAAGGACTGGTAACAACATTTCCCACAACTACTAGTCCACCTTTCCTTCCTCGCCCACCCTCCAAAAAAAGTAAAGTTGTCTTATTCTTTTACTCACTATGGATAATCATAGAATTTTGAGTTGGAATGTACTTTAGAGATTATTTCAACATACTAACTTCAGAATTAAGGAAACCTAAAAGCCAAGGAAGATAAACCACTCGCCCACAGCAGAGCAAAGTTCAGAACCCAGGTCTCCTAATTCTCAGCACAATGTTCTTAAAGTTATGTGATTATGTCTAAGCAT
Organism: Orycteropus afer afer; assembly: GCF_000298275.1. Classification (NCBI taxonomy): domain Eukaryota; kingdom Metazoa; phylum Chordata; class Mammalia; order Tubulidentata; family Orycteropodidae; genus Orycteropus; species Orycteropus afer. Next base: position 5,299,004 of record NW_006921705.1, read on the forward strand.
TTTTGTGATTATTATACATAGAAACCTGACTTGTTGAACATGGAAATCCTACCTCATATCTCTTTACACTAGCTTGACTGGTTGTTAAAGCCAGTTTAGAATGCTTTAATTTGCTTAAGAGAACAAAACATATTAAAAGGTCTTTGAATTGTCTAATTTGTTCTGTTTCCCTCTAGACTCAAATCAAGTAGAATTTTTGTTGCTACTGTGGGGATCCCCATGAAGATAAAGGATCATGTGTGTGTGTGTGTGTGTGTGTGTGTGTGCTAGCATGTTTCAAAAAACCAGCTGCTGTTAAGTCTACCCCAATTCATGGCAATCCCATGTAGATCAGAGTAGAACTGTGCTCCATACAGTATTCAATGGCTGATTTTTCCAGGTAGACTGCCAGGTCTTTTTTTCAAGGCACCTCTGGGTGGACTTAAATTTTCAACCTTTTCTTTAACAGCCAAGTGCCTTAACCACTTGTACTATCCAGGGACTTGCGTGTGCCTCACAGACATGCATAGACCAGAGATAGGAAATCTAAACCATGCTCTGTTGAGCAACATTCTTTTATGTCAAAGTAAAGGAGGTGACATGAAATGGATGCATCCCAAATCATTTGCATTCTACCTTTCTTGATGCAGATTTACATGGGGAGATAGAGTAAACCATCTTGTTTATCTCTCTCTTCAGACACAGGAGCTTATGTATTCTCACATTATAGAGTGTTTTAAGCCCTTGCTGTTGCTGTTGTTTGCCGTCGAGTCGGCCCCGACTCATAGCGACCCCTCCTTGGGTTTCCGAGGCAGTATCACTACGGAAGTAGGATTGCCCAACCTTCCTTCCG
>NW_006921705.1:5300860-5311143 GCF_000298275.1 Orycteropus afer afer
AAATTATATTATATTCATTATATTATCTAATATAACGGGATTACCTAAAAATATATTTTTAATATTTAATGTTTTAAGTATATTTAATCACTAATCTATTTACAAAGAAAATTGTTAACACATTACCTCATTTTCTGATTCAGGACTCAGGAAATATCCAATTGTGAGAAAATAGAAAAATTGATGAAGAAAATACAAATAACCAAGAAGAAACATAAGGCACAACAGCTAAACCAACTGGCCAAAGAACAGTTTTGCCCGCAACTCAGTGACTCTGAGTTAAACCTCTCACCAAAGTGTGTATTATGGCACAGTATTTTCTGAAAGTGTAAACTAAAGAACACTTGCTCATTAAAATGGTCATAGGTATATCTTTGGAGAATTCCACAGTCAAAAGTCTTTGGGGGAACAATGAGAAAATTCAATAAAGCTGATTTTCCTCTGTATTATTTCTTGTAAGTTTTCATTTTCTAATATGTATTATGAATCTCCAAAATAAATATAAATACAGACAGTTGACTTAAAAACTATTCTTTCCTTAGTCTATTATTTTAGGCATTGAAACAACTAAATGTCATGAGGATTCATGACATTTAGTTGTTTAGAAGTATATTAGACAATTCACTACAAACTATAATCATCTTTCCCATTTGTGAAATACCTTATCAGCATCTACATGCATACACAACAGTATCAGGAACAAGAACAAACAGGCCTGGTCCTACCATCAGTGGTCCTACCATCAGTACTGTCAATCACCACTCTACCCCTTAAAACCACAATTTACCCAGTGTGTGACCACAGCCAATGACATGACAGAAAACCACAAACACAGTGCGTATGGGTGCCTACAGGAAGGACTAGCGTTGCCATTTGTCCCATAACCACATTTCCTTTCTTTAAAATTAGGTTGGCTTACAGGATTTTTGCTCAGGTTGGGAAAATTACAATGGGTCCACAAGCAGGAGAGCAATTGAGTAATAATTAATTATGGAAGTATTATATTGACCTTTCAGTTATTGAAAATCTACCAAGTAATGTTAACATTTCAGAACTTTTTCTGTCTGATACTCTCTCTGCCTGTGAAGCCTTTCTCCTAACTCCCTTCTCTGCCCTCTATCCTACCCCATCACGGCCCAATCTTTGGGTGGTGGCAGCCCAATGAATTCATTCTTCAGTTCTCCCTTTAAATAATCACTTCCAGTCATAGGCCTTCTGAATCCTGCCCCATTTTAAATCCCTTATCATGATTTAGAATTTATATTTATCTTCAAGGACATCTGTTAAATTGTTATCTTCCCCCCAAAGACTCACCACATATTTAGTGACTGCATTGAATAAATGAAGGTAGGAATAAATGAATTCAACAAATAATTCATTTTTTATTTACAGCATACTGCCACCAATAAATTGACATAAATATTGTCTCTTTTTCCTCCTTCTCCATCAAGAGATCCAACCAACAAATTGAATTAAATACCCTTTGATGCAATATGGAGATGGATTTCAGAGTTCATGTCTGTCATCTGGGTGTCATTTGGAAATATACATACCTTAAGCCTTGGAAACTTCAGTATGATTAGTCTTGATGGCCGGATGCTCATATTCTATCACCCAGTCAGCAAGTCTTCACGTCACATGTTTCTCTGAGTTTTAAATAGCCCTGACTTTCTATGTTCATCCTGGAAAGAGGTGTGTTATCTATTGCCCTGGACAGGTAGTTCAAATGTGGGTCTAACCATCGAGTCATCTTAGATTAAATTTTGAAAGTAAAATACTATAACCACACTTGGCTCAGGAAAGAAAAAAGTACATATACATATATACATATCGGTATATATGTTTCTATACATGTATGTTCATATGTGTACATATGTGTATATGTGTGTATACATACACACATAGTATCAAATTAGTAAATATAGTTTAGAAATGAATTCAACTGATGAATTTCTCTGTAACGTGATAGCAAAAGGCTGTACAAAAAAATATGAAATGATTTTTCTGAGAACCGATACCTTAGCTCTATAATTCTACAATTTACAAATTTATTTATTACAAATTATAATTCTCTGTAATTTCTGTATGTATTAAATATATTTTATTTAGTTTAAAATTTTGTTTTTATTCTGCAAAAAATATATACAGAGAGACATCATTCATTGAACAATATATTTGCCTGCTTAAGATCCACGACAACCATGTTTTCCTCTTCCTCTTGTCACCTTGGAATTTTTCTAAGAAATAACATTTCTTGATTCCCAAACACTTTTTCAAATTACCCCTAGACGATCAACTCTCTTAATGCATTCTTAAATTGCCATAATCTCAGAGTCTTTCTTACTGTTAGCCTTACAATATATTGTCTTCACGGTCCAGTGCTTTTGTATATAGACCTTTCACACCCGTACCATCAACAATTCTTCAGTTTCTTCCTCTTTTGTTTCTCCATATGTTCTGGCTATTCCTTTCAAAAAAAAACTAACTGCTTTATTTGGGGTTGGCCTTTTTACTAGTCAGTCTTAGTAAGTACATCTTATAGAAAACTACATATATGTTTGACATTATTTTGAAAACAGATGCTTGATGCTTTCAATTGAGGTATCTAAAGAATCCCTTCAGTGATTATTTATAAATACTTGCACCATCTCATTTACAAAAGATTTGGAAGTTCTGACTGAAACAAAGTACAAGAAGCAAATTTATACATAAGAAGTAACTTTATGTGCAAAAATACTTTTAAAATTCAATAACTTCATTCCTAAAGTAAAGGTATGCTTTACCTCCCTCTTCAGTCATTTTTTCTTTTGTTCTTTCTATAAAGTGTTAGAGTAAGCCCTTCAAACAAAATTGTATAATGGGTGCTGGAGATAATATCAGGTCACAATGCTATGTTCAATTAAGTAAACAAACAAAAAACAACCAAACTCAAGGCCATCCAGTCGATTCCACTTCATAGCCACCCCCACTGGATTTCCAAGGCTGCAGAAGAAGACTGCCTCATTTTTCTCCCACAGAGCAGCTGGCGGGATTCAAACTACCAACCTTTTGGTTAGCACCAAATGTCTTAACCACTACACCACCAAAACCAAACTCACTACCATCAAATTGTTCCCAACCCATAGTGAGCCTTGCTGGGTTTCTGAGGTGGTAAATCTTTATGGAAGTAGATTGCCCCATTGTCCTTCCATAGAGTGGCTGGTGGGTTTGAACTTCCAACCTTCTGGTGAGCAGTCAAATGCCTTAGGCACTATACCACCAGAACTCCTTAATCCACCACTCAAAACCCACTGCCATCTACTCAATTCTGACTTATAGTGACCCACATTGGGTTTCTGAGGCAGCAAATCTTTATGAAAGGAGATTGCTCCGTCCTCCTTCTAGGGAGTGGCTGGTGGGTTTGAACCTTCTAGGTGGCAGTCAAATGCCTTAATCACTACATCATCAGAGCTCCTAAATTAAGTGAAAGACATTTATATATAGTTTGTTAAAGCAAAAAAAGAAATACCCCTCAGGTAGATGTGTCTTGTAATTTCAAAAAGTCAACAAGATTTTCTTCATGTTTATTGCATTTGAATATATATCTACCACTATGGAATTGATGCCTAAGGCACTTGACTGCTAACTGGAAGGCTTGTGGTTCAAACCCACCAGCCACTCCTCAGAAGGAAGATAGAGCAATCAATCTACTTCCGCAGTGATACTGCCTCGGAAACCCAAGGAGGGGTCGCAGTGAGTCAGGTCCAACTCGATGGCACATAACAACAACAACAAACATAGCAACCCCATGGGGTTTCCAAAGCTATAAATCTTTATAGAAGCAGACGGCCTCATCTGTCTCCTGGAGAAATACTGGTCAAATCACAAACATTTTGGTTAGCAGCTGAATGCCTTACCCACAGCACCACCAGAGCTCCTCGTATTTGAATGTAGGATTTGGGAAAAGCATACAAAAATGTTAGCCTAAACTTTTCCTATACAAAAATAAAACATGATACCTATATGTGGAAGAGAGTCCAATGTGGGCATAGGGATTCAAAGCTTTGCACACACACATACATCACAAATTCCCATGAAAGAAGCTTTTAACAGCAATAGTGTAATGTTGCTTCAGGATCTACAGGGAAATCTGAGTTTCTGACTTGCGATTCCCCGCAACTTCTAGATCATCAACAAAACTTGAGTGTCAATAACCACGTGAATATAAGAGTTCTCCTCAGAGTGTATCATTTATCACTAGTGCTTATTATGTATATTTTCACCTAAGAAATGAGAGCTTCATGATGCAATTGTCCATACACATAATCCTTTTGGAAACTGCTTTTCCCAAGAAGAAATGTGTATATATTTGTATGTAATTAAGTTCTATGAAAGGGAAATATCTCGTTGATAAATACACACATACATACAGTTTTTTATTCCGATAAAAATATTTTTGTACAAAATAGAAAATGGTTTCTAGTTGCAATTTATATTTGTCACTTTTTAAAAGTATAATGTTAAGCAAATCATTATAAGTGGCTGAAATTTATGCTTCTCCTTTACCTGGCTCATTTCATTTTAAATAAACTCCGGTAAATAGTATAGCGCTTTAGCAAACAGTACATTCCTCACATTTTTCTCTCAGCAATTAAATACTAATTTTTTAAAGGCTAAAATACATAACTAGAGGTGCAATTGCACCCTCTGCTGTTCAAATTTTCTGTTCCATGTCAAGCAAAGCACTGTGGACTTGTTTAATACTAATTATGAAAATAATAGATCACACTGGTTTTCTTTTGACATTATATACCTCAATTAATTAATTAATCTTCTAAAAATTACACTCCAATTGTTATGACTATTTTAGTAATACCATGGAAATTTCACATTTATATAGTTACTTGGACTAAGTAGACTAATAGACTAAGGTTAAGTTAGAAAATAACACTTAGCACAGCATTTGACACATGAAGGATTCATGAACTTACTGTCAATAAATGGCAATCTTGATCAACTTTTAACACCAGTGCTAACAAGGAAAAAAGTGAGTCATTCAAGACAATTGGCATACTTTTCTAATACTGTACAAAATTTGTCCAAGTTTGTTTAAGTTAGAAATTAGGATAAATATTAATGTTTCTATAAAACTGTACTTTGACCTTTTTTAAAAAAAAAAGATTGTAGTTCTTCCTGTCATGGTGAAATTTTAAACTCTAGTGTGAGTCACAAATCAATAGGCTATATACATACATCTGTTGTTTTCTTTTAAACCTGTCTCTTGTTTTTATTAGAAGCTACTTGTTTGATATTTGGAAGCCCTGGTGACATAGTGCCTCAGGGATTTGACTGCTAACCAGAAGGCTGGTTGTTCAAACCACCTCAACTCCTTGGAAGGAAGACTGGGCAACCTACTTCCTTAGAGATTAAAAAAAAAAAAAAAAAAAAAAAACACCTCACTTTGCATCCAACTCCTAGTGAGACCCCTCCTTGGGTTTCTGAGGTGGTATCACTAGGGAAGTAGATTGCCCAACCTTCCTTCCGAGGAGTGGCTTGTGGATTTGAACTGCCAGCTTTCTGGTTAGCAGTCAAATGCTTTAGGGACTATGCCACCAGAGCTCCCTCCTTAGAGATATTGCCTCGGAAACCCAAGGAGGGGTCGCTATGAGTCAGATTCCACTCAACCGCATGGAGTTTTTTTTGGGATTTTTTGTTTGTTTGATATTTATTCAAAAGATTTCCTTATTAATTTCTGCTTCTGGTGATGGAGGACTAGCTTGTTGCCGACCAGCCCTCACACCAATAATAACTAGAGAACGGCACCAGAAGAAGACCATAGAGCATGGTCTTAAGATAATTCCCAAGCAGTGGAAAATCAAGGAGCCAATATTCCAGAGACAAAGAGAAATTGAAATAAGGGATCCCAGTTGATTTTTAAATTGAAACTGTGAAAGTCTTAAGACAATAAAATAATAGCCTCAAAAGGATGAAAAAAATAAAATAAAACACTAACCTAGAATTATATATAGGAGCTCTGGTAGTGTAGTGCCTAAGGCACTTGACTGCTAACCAGAAGGCTGGCAGTCAAACTCACCAGCCACTCCTCGGAAGGAAGGTTGGGCAATCTACTTCCGTAGTGATACTGCCTCGGAAACCCAAGGAGGGGTCGCTATGAGTCCGTCCGACTTGATGGCACATAACAACAACAACAGAATTATATATAGTTGGCCAAAATACCTTCAAAAATGAAGGTGAAAAAATGCATTTTAGATCAACAAAATCTAGATAATCAGTCACCAGTAGATCCATACTAAAGAAAATACTAAAGGATGTTCTTTAAGTAGAAAGAAAACAAAACTAGATGAAAGCACAAGGGGGAAAAAATCACAAAGGATAAAAATGAGGGTAAATCTATATGAATTATTAATTCATGAAACAATAATAACAACAAATGTGGCATGACAGAAATGATGATCTCTTCGATAATAGTGCTGTGCCAACTAAATATGCACACGGAAAGAAAATTAATCTTGTGCCCTTCCTCATACCATACACATGTATTCAATTTCACATCAATTGTAGATTTAAATGTGAAAGCTAAAATAATGAAGCTTCTAAAAGGTAACATCAGAAAGTATATTGATTAACTTAGAATATTTAAATGTTCTTAATCAGGACACAAAAAGCATTAACCATAATGGAAAAGACTGATAAAATGAGCTACATTAAAATTAGGGAATTATTTGATCAAGACACACCATAAAAAAGTCAAAAACCAATACAGCGACCCTATAGGATGGAGGAAAATGTCAAAAAGAAACCACAAAGTAGGAAAAGATACCTGTAATATATAGCTAATCAATAAGAGACTTATATTCAGGCTATACCTGGAATTTCTAAAACTCAAAGACAGACAACTTGTTAGAAAAATAACCAAAATATTTGACTACGCATTTCAAAAAGAGGATATGCAATTAACCAATAAACATGTGAAAAACTGCTCAATTTGATTAATCAGCATGAAAATGTAAGTTAAAACCACAATAATGTTGTTAGGTGCCATCAAGTTGGCTACCACTCATAGGCACCCTATGCACAACAGAACAAAACACCGCCTGGTCATGCGCCCATTTCACAAACCTTGCTATACTCGAGCCCATTGTTGCAGCTACCCTTTCAATCCATCTGGTTGAGGATCTTCCCCTTTTCACTGACCCTTTACTTTACCAAGCAATAAGACACCAACAAACACACACTGGAATCATTAAATTGAATTTTTTTAAAAAAATAAATCACAGTAACAAATGTTGAAACTTATGTATTACTGATTAAAGTGTGAACTGGCACAGCCACTTTGGAAAACTGTGGCAATACCTACCTAAATAGAGCACATGAATACTACATTACCTATAAACTCCACTCCTAAGTATACACCTAAAAAATACAACCAGAATGCTCGTCAGAAGTGAGATGGTAAGACCTCAGCTCCCTTGCTTTGGACATATCCTCAGAAAAAGAACCACTAGATATGCACTTCATGGTTAGTAGAGGTCAGCCAAAATGAAAGAACCCATCAATGAGATGGATTGGCATAAAAGCCAAAACAATGAACTTAAATATATCAATGATCATGAACATGGCACAGGACCAAGTAACATTAACTACAAATCAATCACATACTGAAGGCTGCCATAAATCAGAGGCAACTTTACAGTGACTAACAACAACAATAGGCATGGAGCCAAGAAAAATACATACATATTATCACCAAAAGATGTGTATGAGAATATTCACAGAAGCATTATTCATAACATTCCAACCGTCTAAAAACACAAACATTCATCAACAATAGACTATAATATATATTCAAATAATAGAATATAGAACAAAAATAAACATTGGTGTATGCTATAACACCAATAAAATGCACAAACAATACTCAGCAAAACGAAGCATACGTAAAAGAATACATACTGCATGGTTTATCAAATTATTTTTATAAACTCCAAATATAGACAAAATGAATTTATGATCAAGATAATGGCTACCTTTGAGGATGGGAGATGGAGTATGAAGAGCCTCTAGGGTGCTGGTAAAATTCTGTTTCTTGATCTGAGTCAAGAATCAGAATGGTGTCTTAGGCTGGGTTCTCCAGAGAAGCAATACCAGTGAAGCTTATATATGTGTATACAGAGATTTAACTCAAGGTCTTGGTTCATGTGGTTGCAGAGGCTGGCAACTTCCAAGTCCCTGGTTCAGACATCAGGCTGATGGCTTCTCCTGACTCACATAGCTGTGGGGACTGATGAACCCAAGATCAGCAGGTAAGTCAGCAGGCAGATGGCTCACAGGTGCAGAGGCTAAAGAATCCCAAGACTGACAGGCAATATGTCAGGCCACTGGTTCAAGTCCCAAGAACCAGAAGTCAGATCATGATGAGCTGGATGCAGGACCCAGACTGAGCAAAAAGCCAGAGAGCTATGCAAGAACATCCACATATATTGGATGTAGGCCACGCCCCCAAGGAACTGTCTTCTCAACTGATTGCTCACAGTAGATCTCATCATGGAAGTGATTACATCAGATCTCATCATCAAAGAGATTACATTATATTAGATCACAAAATGGAGGTGACTATATCAAAAGGAGCTCTGGTGGCATAGTGGATAAGGCACTTGATTGCTAACTGGAAGATCAGCAGTTCAAACCCACCAGCTGCTCCATGGAAGGAAGACTAGGTGATCTATTTCCATAAAGATTTATAGCCCTGGAAACCCAATGGGGGTTGCTATGAGTTGGAAAAAACTTGATGCCAGCAAGTCTGGTTTTCATATTATAGCAGATCACATTATAGCAGTGCACATTATGTAACTGCCACAATACAACATAACTGCCAAACCTACTGAGAGTGATGGCCCAGCCAAGATGACACAATCTTAACCATCAAAACTGGGGTGTGTTCAGATAATTTATTGAACCACATATACTTATGAGTTATGCAATTTTTGGTAGCAGTGTTATATTAAGAAAATTTTAAACAAAACCCTTTTTCATTAAGATCAATAACTGGCAAAGAATTGCTAGATAATATTTTAAATAAGTACAAATTTCTAGGAAGTGTGTTAGATGATCAAAGACTCCAAGTCCATTCTTTCATCAAATATGGATATTATATAATCAACTGTTAGACTTTTGAAAAATAAAAAATGAATTAAATATATATCCTATCCTCATACTGATAAGATAAAAATGCTCACAACTGAACCAATAAGAAATATGATAAACAGAGAAACGACTGACATTGTCAAGGATTTTATTGTACTTGGATCCACAATGACACCCATGGAAGCAGCAGTCAAGAAATCAAACGATGGATTGCATTGAGCAAATCTGCTGCAAAAGATCTCTTGAAAGTATTAAAGAGCAAGGGTGTCACTTTAACTAAGGTGTGCCTGACCCAAGCCATGGTATTTTCAATAACTTTATATGTGTGCAAAAACTGGACAATGAATAGGAAAAACGAAAGAATTGATGCAACTGAACGAAGGTGTTGGCAAAGAATAATGAATATACCAAGGACTGTCAGAAGAACAAACAAATCTGTCTTGGATAAAGTACAACTGGAATGCTCCTTAGAAATGAGAACGGCCAGACTTTTTGCCTCTTGTACTTTGGTCATGTTGTCAAGAGGGAGCCGTCCCTGGAGAAGGATATCATGCTTGGTAAAGTAGAAGGTCAAGGAAAAAGAGGGAGACCCTCAACAAGATGGAAGTGGCTGCCAACAGTGGGCTCCAGTGCAGCAATGATTGTGAGGATGGTGCAGGACCAGGCAGTGCTTTGTTCTGTTCTACATGGGGTCACTACGAGTAAGACCCAACTCGACAGAACCTAACACCAAGTAAATTAACATGCACTATGATGCTTTTGTGGAATAGTGCCTAAGGCATTTGACTGTTAACCAGAAGGTTGACAGTTCAAACCCACCAGCTACTCCACGGAAGGAAGACTTGGCAATCTACTTCTGTAAAGATTTACCACCTCTGAAACCTGTGAGTTAGAATCGACTTGATGGCAATGTGTTTGGTTTTGTATGATGAATATGAAGAGCTCTTGTCATGTAGCGGTTAAGGTATTTGGCGACTAACCAAAAAGTTGTGTTTGAACCCACCAGCCGCTCTGCAGGGGAAAGATGAGGCAGTCTGCTTTCAGAAAGATTTATAGCCTTGGAAACCCAATGTGGTTTGCTATGAGTTGGAATCGACTTGATGGCAGTGAAATGATGGATATACATACATACATATATA
>NW_006921705.1:5311243-5341178 GCF_000298275.1 Orycteropus afer afer
ATATTGAGGTGTAATCCATGCTGCAGACTGTAATCATTAATCTTCATCAGTAAGTGCTTCAAGTCATCCTCACTTTCAGCAAGCAAAGTTGTGTCATCTGAATATTGCAAGTTGTTAATGAGTCTTCCTCTAATCCTAATGCCATGTTCTTCTTCATATAACACATATTCTTGGATTATTTGCTGAGCATACAGATTGACTAAGTATGCTGAAAGGATACAATCTTGATACACTTCCTTCTTGATTTTGAACCATGCAGTATCCCCTTGTTTTGTTTGATTGACAGCCTCCTGATCTATGTACAGGTTCCTGATGAGTACAATCAACTGTTCTAGAATTCTCATTGTTCTCGATGTGATCCATAATTTGTTATGATTCACACAATTGAATGCTTTTGCATAGTCAATAAAACACAAGTAAACATCTTTCTGGTATTCTTTTCTTTGAGCCAAGATCCATCTGACATCAGCAATGATATCCCTCATTCCACGTCCTCTTCTGAATTCAGCTTGCACCTCTAGAAGTTCTCTGTCAATATACTGCTGCAGTCATTTCTGAATTATATTCAGTAAGATTTTACTTAGGAGCTCTGGTAGCATAGTGCCTAACGCACTTGACTGCTCACCAGAAGGCTGGCGGTTCAAACCCCCCACTCCTCAGAAGGAAAATTGGGCTATCTACTTCCATAGTGATACTGCCTCAGAAACCCAAAGGGGGTCGCTAAGAGTTGGCTCTGACTCGATGGTAGTGAGTTTGGTTTTGGTTTTCATGTATGATGTTCTTGATGTCATCCCACGTCATCTACTCTTCAGCTACTGATGTTCAAATCTATTCTTCAGACGGTCTCTACATTGAAGTATGATATACTCAAGGTCATATTTTGACTCTTGTGGACTGTTTTAATTTTCTTCACCTTCAATTTGAACATGCATATGAGCAATTGATGGTCTGTTCCACAGTCAGCCCCTGGTCTTGTTCTGACTGATGACATTAAACTTCTCCATTGTCTCTTTCCACAGATGTAGAAGATTTGACTCCTGTGTATTCCATCTGGTGAGATCCATATGTATAGTCCCTGTTTATGCTGTTGAAAAAAGGTTATTTGCAATGAATAAATAATTGGTTGTGCAAAATTCTATCATGTGATCTCCAGTGTCATTTCTATCGCCAAGGCCATATTTTACAATTATTGATGCTGCTTCTTTGTTTCCAATTTTTGCATTCCAATCACCAATAATTATCAATGCATCTCAATTGCATGTTTGGTCAATTTCAGACTGCAGAAGTTGGTAAAACTCTTCATTTTCTTCATCTTTGGCTTTAGTGGTTGATGCACAAATCCAAATAATAGTAGTATTAATAGTCCTCCTTGTAGGTATATGAATATTATCCTGTCACTGACAGCATTGAACTTCAGGATGGATCTTGAAATGTTCTTCTTGACAACGAATGCAATGCCATTCCTTGTCGTTCTAGGTATAGTAGACCACATGATAGTCCAATTGCAATTAGCCAGTATCAGTTCATTCCAACTCACTAATGCTCAACATATCAATCTTTATGTTTTCCATTTCATTTCTGACAAGTTCCAATTTTCCTAGGTACTTTTTACATTCCACATTCTTATTATTAATGGATGTTTGCAGCTGTTTCTTCTCATTTTGAGTTGTGCCACATCAGCAATTGGAGGTCCCAAAAGCTTTACTTCATCCATGTCATTAAGATCACCTCTACTTTGAGGAGGAGCTCTTCCAAGTCATATTTTCAGTGTCTTGCAACCTGAGGGGCTCATCTTCCAGCACTCTATCAGACAATGTTCCTCTGCTAGTCATAAGGTTTTCAGTGGCCATTTTTTTTTTCACCCCAGAAGTGAACCTGGCCACATCTTTTTTCTTAGTCTGTCTTAGTCTGGAAGATCTGCTGAAGTCTATCCACCATGGGTCACACTGCTGATATTGAAATACTGGTGGCACAGCTTCCAGAATCATAGCAACACACAAGCCACCAGAGTACAACTGACTGACAGACAAGTCATGTATGTATATGTGTATTCAACAAATCAGAAAACTTTTGTTAAAAATCTGTCCTTAGAACAGGGATAAAACAGGAAATGATTTAAGCTCATCTCAAAAGATTTCAAGTATAATTTGAGTAAGTTGAAGAGGAGAAGGAAAATGTTTTGAAGAGGAATGGGAAGAGCATAAACAAAGTTATAATGTGGAAAAGAGACATGAAATCAGGGATTTATTTTGGTTGGAGAAGAGGATTCTGGAGAGCAAAGAAGTAAGTAGGTAAAAGAGAGCTGGGGTGGTAGATGATTAAGGAGAGGAGGCCAGACTAAAGGGGCTCTTGTCATGTCAAACAGATGAATATAGATTATGTGCATTCAGTAATCAAAAAGCAGTTACAGTGTTAACCAGAGAAGTCACATGATCGCAGTTATGTTTCAGAAAACTTAATCTGGAAGCACAGCGTTAAACGGATTGAAGAACGAAGTAAGACCGAGGTTAAGAAGACTGGACAAGAAGCTGCTGCAGTACCAAAGACCTAATCAATACATGCAGCTGGGGACGGGGGACTGAAGACACAGTCATTGATAGTTGTTGGAAATATCATCCTTCCTCAATGTCACCTCCTATAATCCACAAGTATTTCCAAATAATCATTTTGTAAACTGTTGTGTGTGAACTGTAAACACAGATCAAGTACCTGTGTAACCAGGTACAGCATAATTAAGAAAGCTGATTCTTACTGAGAATCATTTCTAAGCATATCTAATCTTTATAGAGCCAGGGATACTCTTCCTAGGGTGGCCTGACTCCTAACCACAAAAACCATGTCTCACACTGGCTGGAGAGTAAATGAAAATCACTAAAGAGCTATCGAGTGGGCACTTTATATATAAAAGTCCTTCAATGGATCTTCAGAGAACCTTCATGACAAATGCTGCACCTTCATAGCCACCCAGGTTTCTTTCAGTGCCCATAGCTTCAGATGTGTCCTTTCATTAACTATTAAATTTAAAATCTTAAATAGCTTAAATTAATTATTTGATGAATGACTTGATTGGCTAGTCTAGTCCCATCTCACCACTTACTGAGGACAGGACTCTTACTGCACCAAGTGCAGTTTACAGAATCAAGAATAAACAAAATGAGAAGATAGGACAGGAGACACAGGGGCTTGGAACAATGGTAGAACTTTCAGGGAGACATGGGGTGAGGGGAGAATAGAGTAGCAGATGTAATATGCAACCCAAGGGGTTGAAAGAAGAAAATGGGATTTTTTTAAGTATCCCTCCTTTGGCAACCTTAAAAAAAAAAAAAAAAAAAAAGCAAGTGAAGTTCTTTTAAATAACTTTTGGTTGTTGACCTGTGTTCAATTAACCCTGCACTGGAACTGGAACTGGACCTTGTGGATTCTGGCTTTATAAGGTTACAGTCAATAAAATAACCTAAAGGAATTACATGAAAGCAATTATATATATTTTTTAATAGGGAGAGAGGAAGACTCTTTGGTTGTATTTCAAATCAATCCATAAAGGAGTCAGCAACTCCAATTTCTCCAGTCCACACCCCTTGGGGCACAGAATGTCACTGCTGAAATTATCCTAAATCTCAACACAGAATTCCATTCATTACAGCTCTTAGTGGGTGTGTGCATTATACTCATTAAATCCAGGATTTGGCCAGGGATGCAACAGAAAATCAGAGGATGGGTGTGAAAATGGTGTGGCAGAAGCATCCTAGTGTGACCTCCTCTAACTTCACAAGGAGGGAGAAGACGGATCAAGGTCAAGAGCTGAAGGCTGATTCCTAAGAGGCAGAGGTCAGATATTCCTCCTTTCACCTTTTCACCAATTCTGACACCAACTCTCCTTCCCACAAGACTCTACTTCTCTGCTGGGTTTGATAATTTGTTGCAATGGCCACAGAGAACTCAGACAATATTCACAATTATGGGGCTTATTAGGGAAATAATAGGTTACAGGTCAGGATCAGAAACAATTCAGGACACAGTTCTTTGATCAGGACAGCCTCTTCTCAGCCAAGTCCACAGGCAGGTCTCTCTCTGGGTCTCAGCCCTGCAACCCCTTGGCCTGGCCTCTGCGCTGCTGAGACAACTGTTACAAAGCTCATTCAGCTCTGCTGTCAGCAGAGACACCCGACTCCACTAGTATGCCTCATCCCAAAGGTGGTCAGCTCTAGCTCCATGGGTCGGCAAAGCTAGCTCCACCAAGTGCCGGGGGGCACCGCACTTTACCAGAAAGCACCCTGTCCAAAATTCCTCCGTGGGCTGGGTAGCTCACCACATCTCTTGATGGTCTCATGAGTCATTGCTGCCATTTCTCCGCCATGGCTCCTCATCATCTCATGTTTCCAGTGTTACATCTCTCTGTCTCTGTCCCTCTCTGTCTCTGTCTCCTAGATCTAAGAAGTTCTCAGCACAGGGATCCTGGGTCCAAAGGATGCACTCCATTCAGGCTCTTCTTTGTTGGTGTAGTAAAATTCCCTTTTCTCCTCAATTGGCTCTCCTATTATCTCTTGTAAGATGCTAAGTGTGACTCAAGCAAGAGTGTGAATTCAGTAAGGGAGTGAAGGGTGGTCACTTAAACAAGAGTAAGAAGGGCGGTGACTCAAGATACATCCCACCCTAATCCTGCCTCATTAACAACAGAAAACTCACTCTAAAAAGGGACCATAACCAGGCATAGAGTCTAGGATTTATAACACATTACAAAATGGAGGACTATGGCTAGAAGGACCATATTAAGTAACTCACTGCACCACAATGGAGATCATGAATAATAATAATCATTAATAATTAAAATTATTTATTGCCACTATTATTAAAGCATCTCACACACATTAAGTTGGAACTGACTCCACGGCAACTGGTTATTATTATAGCATGTGATATTTACGAGTATTATGCCAAGCACTTTTCATAGATGACCTTAAGCCTCACAAATTTATGAGGCTGGTATTTTTGTGATTATCATCATTTTAAAGGTGAGAAAACTTGGAATGATTAACATTTCAATGACTTGCCCAAGGGCAAGCAGCTAGGAAATACAAGATTAAAGCTTCAAATTCAAGAATTCTTGGACTCCACAGTCAGAGCATCTGTAAGTAAACTCTCATGGTCTAACAACTATAACAATGATAATAATAATGGAAGTTTCATTAATATCTACTCTGTGCAGACTTAAATATGCCTATCATGAAGAATTGTGTTTTGGTAATGTAACATGCCACTTCTTTTCAAGATTTGACCACCTCACAAAGTTATAGTAACAATCACCATAATGTAGACTTGGCTTAATACAGGATACCATTTTTTGGGAGTAGGTCATCTACTTCCTGACCCACAGCAACTAATTAAGCTAATCATATAACTAAGTAGGATAAACCCCTCTAATAACATTTTTAATCAAAATAAGTATTGCAAATCAAAACTAAGTTGGAAAAATAAACATTTTATAGAATTTTATACTTTATTCCTTTTGCTATTTTTGTAACTCTCCTTATGCTTTATATGTAATCTATTTTAAAAACAGAAAAAGAATACATTCCTCAAGCTGGAATTCTCCATGAACTGCTTTTTTCCCTATGAAAATTTAGTGGGGAAATTAATGTGTTTGTATGTGTGTATTTTAGTTCAAGATGAAGCTTAGTTCAGGATGTGAAACTTCTTATAACTAGGACTTCTTATAAAAATCTAAAAATTACAGCTCAAAGAGGTGAAATATTTCCAATGAAGAAAATGCAGTCTTGTGAAATAAATGCCTGCGCTGTGTGTACTCTTCTGCTAAAAAGTGTTTATACTTAGTTCCATCATTTTTACTGTACTTAGCTTTGGAAACTGTAAGTTGGATTCAACATAAAACAGTGTACCCTAGAGAAGCAGTTATAAATAACTTCATTTCACCAAGAGGTTGAGAAGAGTCAGTTGCCAATACACAAACCCACAAACCACTAACTTTTCCAAACTTTAGTTCCACAATGTCTCAATGTATTCAAATGAAAAGAAAAATTACATGAACTACTGAACACTACTATGTTGTGTGGTTCTCCAAACATAAAACTTAAAAACTATCATCTTAATGTTTAATGTTTAACTTACTCAAGTCTTAAACCAAAATTTTTCACTTCTTTCTTACTTTAAACAAGAATGATTATGATACTTGTGAAGATTAGAAGCACTGCTGATGCAACAGTTGAGCACTCGCCTGCTAAACAAAACATCAGTGGTTTGAACTCACCAGCCATTCAATGGGAGAAAGATGTAGCAATCTGCTTCTGTAATGACTGCAGCCTTGGAAAACATATGGGGCAGTTCCACTCTGTCCTATAGGGTTGCTATGAGTCGGGATCAACTCTATACCAACAGATTTGGTTTGCTTTTTTGGTGTGTGTGTGTGTACCTATGAAGATTAAACTTAGTCAACATGTTGTCATTTAAAAAAAAAAAACCATGCAGAAACTCTAGCAATTATTGGAACTGCAGTTTTCTGTGGAGGTTTAGCATGTTTACATCTGTGAATGACAATGATCCAAGATACCACAGAAATGATGTTCCCAGTGATGAAGATTGTTAAAAAGGATCAAATATACATTACCTCATGTGACTGAATTTACCAGGACAACTCCAATTTCAAAAAGTCTGTTGTGTTGCCACATAATGTGCTCTGGTGACACAGTGGTTAAAGCATTTGGCTGCTAACCAAAAAGATGACAGCTGGAACCCACTAGGCACTCCACAGGAGAAAGATGAGGCAGTCTGGTTCCATAAAGATTGACAGCCTTAGAAATCCTATGGATGAGTTCTACTCTGTCCTACAAGGTGTCTATGAGTCAAAATCAACTCAATGGCAGGAAGTTTACGGTTTATGTAATGTGCCTTCCATTTTTTATTTGCAGAGTATCCCAGGCACATACCTTATTAAGTAATTAATAAGGAATTATGAGGTGGGACATAGGTGTGGTTGTTGTTGTTATGTGCCCTCGAGTCACACCCGACTCATAGTGACCCCTGTGTGGGTTTCCAAGACAGTATCGCTGCTGAAGTAGATTGCCCAACCTTCCTTCCGAGGAGTGGCTGGTCGGTTTAAACCACCAGCCTTCTGGTTAGCAGTCAAGTGCCTTAGACACTGAGCTACCAGAGCTCCCTGGGACATGGTAGAGAATGATTAATATGAAATAATTATTACATTGTAAAAATATTAAATATCTTCTACAAGTTATTAAAAAAGTCATTAAAGGCTTGTCAATCTGATGACTTAAACCTTTTATCTATCTACCCAATGCTAGATAAAAGGATTTTTTAAAAAAGTGTGGAAAATTAATTAGTTTGGTAAATCTTTTCTCACGTGGCAATATCTCTAATTGAATATATAAGTATTGATCAAGCATTGAATAAGATAACTGATTTCAGATTAAAACAAATCCTAGGAGCCATTTATCCTCTACCATTTTTCTTGCTAAAAATTCTTAAACTCTCTCCTTTTACTAAACAGAAACCCAAGTATAGAGTACAGACTAGGGCTTAGTGAAGGTAAAACAAATACATTTTACATTGTAAATAATTTTTTCAACATCTCATATTTTATTTTGGGAATATCTTCTGAGAGCTTCTGAGTGAAGGAAATGGCAAAAAAAAAAAAAAATGTGCACATCTGTTTATGTATTCAAGAAAAGAATATTGGAACTGGGCACCAGTCCATGGGAAAGCCTCCACAACATAATCCAGCCCACCAAACACACTGTTCGTTTATTAATAAGAAAATTCCAGGTTAGATTCTTGCCAAGAAATGTTTTCTGTTCCAAAAATTATCTTTGACCATATTTCACATCTGATTTACTCCCTTCGATGCATAAAATAAAGAAAAGGTCTAGAGCCGAGTACTAGCAATTGGAACTTTCCTGAACTCGGATGAAAAAATTATAAATTATTCATTGAAATTTTTTTGAGAAACAATAAAAGTTTCTAAAATGTACTGATTGCTTTTTTTTATTTGTATTGTACTACAAAATCCATATTTATTTTTTTATAAGCCATTTTCAGAATATTCTTCCAATAAACATAATTCAATAAATCCTGTATCTTGTTTTCCTCACCAATAACAGAACTTGCAATTTAAATTTTGATTTTTACTTATGAAAAGACTGCCATATTACTTTACATATTAACGTTGGTTGATGAGAATTATTTCTAATTTATATTATCATGTTGGACTGATTTCTCTTAGCCTTGGAATGTGCTAATATGTAAAGCTATATACAGAAGACTGAAAAAGTATAACTCTGCAAAGTAAGTTAAATGATATCTGTTCTTCATGTAAGATACCGAGGAGTGGGAACAGGTGAATGTAACCTGGGGAATTATGAAAGAACTAGATTCTTAGCTTACTTAGAATAAATCGTTCTAGAGTATGAACCCCAAAGCCTCACAAAACTGTGACAGTATTTCTTTTAAAGATCAGACACATATGTGTTAACACAGATTTGGATTCATTAGATAAAGTTGGACTTTCTTTGGAAAGTCATATGAAAGGAGTCATGAAGTGGTGAGATATATAACAGAGAAGACAGAACCTTTTACTATTATCAGCAGAGGCAGCAGCAAAAATAGGTATTTCTATACATTACTACATAATAGTTTAGAGTTTAAAAGTGAACTCAAACTAACAGATAACTCTAACCATCTAGTTGAATCAACTCAATGGCAGTGAGTTCGGGTTTCTCTTTTTTTTTTTCCAGAAACATAATACTTACATTAAGCAAAATAAGATATTCAGAAACCAAATGTAAATGAATAAGCATCATTCCCAAAGGGCCCAAACTGGTTGCCAATGAGTCAATTCTGACTCACAGTGACTCTAGGACAGAGTGGAATAGCCCCATATGGTTTCCAAGCCTATAAATCTACAGAAGTAGACTGCCTCATCTTTCTCCCACATAGCGGCTGGTAGGTTCGAACCACTGGCCTTTTGGTTAGCAGCCAAGTGATTAGCCACTGTGCCACCAGGGCTCCTTCTCAGAGGAACAGGAAAAGGAAAAAGAGTGTCAAAAGTGGAAGGGAGGATATTTCCCCAGAGTCAGAAGCCTTACTTGAACATTCTCTATTAAAGATTAAATTTCTCCATAGCCTAAAAGAGCAAGCCTCTCCTCTGTCAGCTTTAGTTCATGACCAAAGCTCTAGCAACCCCACAATGAGCAGGTGGGAAATAAATCCATCTTAAGTGTTTCAAACCACTGAGCATTTCGGCTTCTCTGTTACCATAGCCTAACTTAGCCTTGGAATCTCTGGGTGGTAAAATCAGTTCATATGAGTTCAGCTGCTAATGGGAAGTTAGAGTCTTCCTAGAAATGCCTCAGAAGAAAGGCCTGGAGATCTTGTTCTAAAAAATAAGCCATAAAAAAACCTATGGAGATCAGTTAAACTCTTACACACATGGGTCTCCATGAGCCCGAACTGATTTGGTGGTAACTGGTTAAGCCTGATGGTGCAGTGCTTAAGCCATTCAGCTGCTAACCAAAAGGTCAGTGGTTTACACCTACCAGCCACTCTGGGAGAAAGATGAGGTAATGTGCTTTCATAAAGATTTACAGCCTTGGAAACTCTGGGGCAGTCCTACTCTGTCCTTTAGGGTTGCTATGGGTCCAAATTGACTCAAAGGCAGTGGGTTCACTGATTGATATGTGCAGCATGATAACAGATTATAAACATAAACTTGCCAAAAGAAAGGGGGGAGGCATACATTCTTGACCCTTAGTTTGGTTTTCATTTTGTCAGTTCAGTCATCCCCTGGGAGGTGCACAGAGACTACTAAAGTAAATGAATTATCACTGTTGGCCACTTGTCTAGTGTAAATTATTATTCTCCTATCAGTAACTAGTGATTTGCAAGGACAACTTATGCCTCATGGAACATGCATGCTTTAAGCTGCTTGGAAAAAAGATAAGCACATTGCAACTAAAGTAAGGAAAGTAACCTTTTCCACAGAAGGTTCCACGTGCTGTTCAATATTCTATGGGGTAGTGGGTGTGGTTGGATCATTGATTTAAAGCTCTATATACATGATACAAGATTTATTTACCCTTTGGGAGCTGTGGTGGTGTAGTGCCTAAGACATTTGACTGCTAACAAGAAGGCTGGTGGTTCAAACCCACCATCCACTGCTAGGAAGGAAGATTGGGCAATCTACTTCCATAGAGATATCACCTTGGAAGCCCAAGGAGGGGTCGCTAAGAGTCGAATCGACTCGATGGCAGTGACAGTGACAGCCTTCATAAAGACTTAATCAGAGCAAGTGTGCTGCAAGATGGAAAACAGTGCAAGGGAGACTGGGACTGGGGTACTTATTACTATTATACTTGTATAATAAACACAAATTTGGAAGGAAGATATAACTGAACTATGGCACTAAAACACACATATATACAAATATACAACAAAGCAAGCAAGAATGAAGATGACATGTTAGGATTCTAGCCCAGCTCCTAGAAATGATGAGAAAAAGATATAAGGAGCTCTGGTGGCGTAGTGCCTAAGGCACCTGACTGCTAACCAGAAGGCTGGAGGTTCAAACCTACCAGCCACTCCTTGGAAGGAAGGTTGGGCAATATACTTCCGTAGTGATATTGTCTCAGAAACTCAAGGAGGGGTCACTATGAGTCGGATCCGACTCGACAGCAGTGAAGGGTTTTTCAGTGATTTTTCAGAAACAACCAGAGTCCCTTTAAGAACAACAAGGCTACATGAAATGCAACAGATGACTTCAGATGCTTCAGTGAAAACTAAGCACATTAAGTGTGCTTTTCTGGCACTTATTCCAGGCTCCATGGAATTCTCCCCTATCCTTGCTTATGTCCTATAGATCATGAGTCACGAACTAATATGACTACTGGAACTACAGATATATCATCAGTGAGGGAAATGGCACAAGTACATTCTTACATATGTTTACATTTTCTTTGTGTATTATATATAAAAGTATATTCTCCACTTACCCCCTCATACACAATGTCCTCTCCTAATCTTATTATAAACTCTACCTCTAAGACAATCTTGTTTTTAAAGATTAAAAAATTTTGATAGAAAATCTTTTCTTTGCTATAAGAACATATAGCAAGCATAATGATCAATGCCAACTGACACTTGGCCACAGAATAAAAGAGTGTCATGGGGAGTGTGGTGAATTGAAAAGTACAGACTGCTTGCTAAAAAAACAAATCCACTGCAATCAAGCCAATTCCAACTCATAGCAACCCTATAGGACAGAGGAGAACTGCCCTCATAGAGTTCTGAAGGCTATAAATCTTTACAGAAGCAGACTGCTTCATATTTCTTCCAGAGAGCAGCTGGTAGGTTTGAACTGCTGATCTCTTGGTTAGCAGCCAAATGCCTTAACCACTGTGCCACAAAGCTTCACTTGCTGAAAGTACCTACTGAGCTGCCATGGAGGACTGAAGTCTGCTGGAAAAAAAATCTTCCGTATTTTTTTTCAGGAAAAGTTAATAGTTAAGGTTTTATGTAAAATCTGTCAACTTTAAAATGCTACTCATTTTTTTTTAAAGTCTACAGCAAACAAAATAAATACACAAAATGGATTCAGTTCATAAATCAGACATTCTAACCCTCCAAGCCACCTTTCCAGAAAACTGTCCCAGATTACCATCTACAAATTAAGGCTAATTAGTTAACATCATGGATGTTACATGATATGCCAGTCAAAGTGTGTTTTGCATAAACTATCTTATTTGCTCTTCACAAGAGCTCCATGACATGAGTAAAAACTAGCAAACTGAGGCTTACAGAATTTAGGTAATTTACTTGAAGATCAAAGAAGGTGTTAGACCTGAGATTTGATCCCAGCTGTGTGGGATTTAAAAAGCCCAGACCCTAACCCTCTATGCTCCTTTGACTTCTCATAATGCTAGAGCATTCATCCTAGACCACAGGATCTGAGGCTATCACCTTCAGAACGGACCAGGTAAAACTCTGATAATTAACTACCAATAAATAAAAATTGGATATTTCATGGAAGAAAAATATTATTTTCTCTGCTTTCCTTACTTAAATATCATGGTCTGTTTTCTAGCTCTTGTATGACACTGTTATCCCATTTTAACAAAAATGTCTCGAAAAGGAACATGGATATTCTGGTTGGTTTCCAGGCACCCAACTCATCCCATGAGCATCTGCTCCAACCAAGCAGCCTGACATTTCTTATGAGGGCACATTCCTAGTGTGCTCCAGGATGAGAGCTGCCAACCAGAGGCAAGAATCGTCTCACAGAAATAAGAGTATTTAATATTCCCAAAATCTTCTTCTTTGCATTCTACCTTGACCTCGGCATGACCTCACAGTTTGTGCTGTCTGGGAGCACGGACACATGTATTCCATCCATGGGGGTTTTGACTGACCAAAATCCCACAGGTGGAATATTGAAACCTTTTCCATTTCCATTGGTCTGACAGTCTCACAGCGTGTAGTGAACCTTACAGCAGCATCTGTTTAAGACCCGTGGTCTTTCTGCAAAAGCAACAGCTCAAGCTTCTGCAAACTAATGCTGTGCTGCCAAAGTCAAAATTCATTTCTCATCCGCAGGAAAGATTTCGCCCAAATTCTTTGACGATAACCTGATTTCCATCCCTAAATGACCCTCGATTTTCTTCAGAGTCAAATGAAGATTTATGTTTGATATCATTTATCAACAAAATGCCCTAAAAGCATGCCAATACAGCCGTCTTTCCCTCTTAGATTGTTCTCAAAATTTCTCCCTATACCAAATGAAACAACACAAGAGGGTCTGTTATTTCAGATTTGAAACGTTCTTCATCAGATGCTACATTTCTAATGAGCCGCCCCCATCTTTGAGGCTCTGTACAGAGGGCCCTGAAAGCAATTCAGTCAAATGTCTGGAATGCAAATATTTGGCTTGTTAAAATTATTAAAGCCATGGTTGGTGAAGACAGCAACATCTTTAGAGCTAAATCCAACCAAGGTTCCATTTTGAACTATTACATAAAGGAAGATATTTTCACGTGCTCCTCTGTTCTGTAAACTTGTTGACTTTGGTGACTGCATGGCTGAGGATTTGTTGATGTTCACTGTCAGGAAAGCTTAGTGCCTGCCACTCAATGTACTCCTTAGTGGAAGAGCAGCATTAGTGCTTATGTGGCCATATGGTGTTTTACAACTTTTGAATATTAGAAATGTTATTACAAATCTTAAATATGAAAACAACTAACTATAAAGTTTAGTTGATTTAAAATTACATATTTAAATTATAAATAAATTAGTCCTGAAGGAATAAGTCCCTTAATGGCATATTGATTTAATGGGAATTATGACTCTTAAAATTTTGATTGTGAAGACTATAATAACGTAGAAAAAATTTTACAGCATGATCTCTAGTTTTAAAAGACTGAAAACCATGTTGTATAGAGACCATGAGCACAGCTATGGAAATGTGCATGTGCATATAGACAAGAACAGGAAGAAAATGCACTAAGAGTAGCTCCAATACAGTGGTGAGCTCTCTAACTTTAAAATACTCCCTTCTAGGGGCAAGTAGGTGGACCTGTGGGCTCAGGACTATGGTCACAGGGGGACATCAAGCTCAATTGGCATAACATACTACACAAAAGCATTGTTCCACATCCTACTTTGGCGAGTAGTGACTGGGATCTTAAAAGCTTCCAAGTGGCCATCTAGAGGCAATGACAGGTCTTTCCTCATCCAGAGCAAAGAAGAATAAAGAAAACAAAAGACATATGGAAACAATTCATCCAAGGGACTGGTACACCATGCAATCCTCAGCCTATATGACTGTGACACCAGAAGAATTAGATGGTACCACTCTCAACAGCTCCACTGTCAACAGTAGATCTATATAGGATATCCTGGATAGAGTTGGAGAATAATGTGGAACAAAACTCAAAATAGTTTTTTTTCTTTTTTTAAAAAAAGGGACGTTTTGCTAGTCTGATAGAACCCTGATACTATGGCCCCTAGCTGCTCTTCAGGTCTGGACTTGAACCCACTCTTGTGATTTCCAGCCAAACAAAAGACAGGAATATGACCTGAACATTTACATTAGATGGATGCACTCCATGGAGACATCAATCATGGGAGAATAGAAGGGCTGCTTATGTACAGGGAGACAGGTCAGAGGGCAGGTGTGCATGGGAGGGAAGGATACATGGAAGAGGTGGCTATAGGGAGGAAGTGGAAGGAGAGCTGTTGCATTGTGGGAGATTGCAGTCAATGTCATGAGACAAAGTGTATGTGAACTGTCATATGGAAGATGAAGTTGCTTTGTAAACTTTCACCCAAATCATAATAAAATTAAAATATCTATATATGTATACAGAAGCTCTGGTAGTGTAGTACCTAAAGCACTTGACTGCTAACCAGAAGGCTGGAGGTTCAAACCCACTAGCCACTCCTCAGAAGGAAGGTTGGGCAATCTACTTTCGTAGTGATACCGCCTCGGAAACCCAAGGAGGGGACTCTATGAGTCAGGTCCGACTCGACGGCACATAATGACAACAAAAAATATATCTACATCTACTTAATTATTTTTCTAACTAGTCCCTCTACAGCAGTTCTAAAATTAGGCTTTTTAAATATGTGTGTGTGTGTGCAATTTAAAAGAAGACTGCCTAATAGTATCCAATCCAAGTGCTCATATTCATATTTCTACAAGTTCCAAAGCATGACCTGAAAGGACCTTTTGATCACCGCTGTGAATTTTACTGTTTATTTCACCAAGCAATAAAAATAAGTAAAAGTAAACAAGTTAAAAGTGTCTTAAGAGACAATTTTCTTCCAAGAATAAAAATGTTTATTTTTTAAGACAACATACTTCCCTTGCCACAGAAAGAGTTACTAAATAAATATACTAAAATATCATAGTACAGCCCAATAATTTCCCCAAGTGTTTCTTTGGAAGCAAGTCAGCTAAATCTATCCCCAGACATTCAACTTCCAGGACTCCTTTAAAAGAAAATGGAGTAATAATCAGGCAATCAAATTCAACCTAGTTTTGAGAGTATTTCCTTGAAATGAGACAATTTAAGCTTTTCTTGAGGGTTATCATTTTGGAGGAGAATGGGATGCTTAGAAATAGCCATAGGAGAAGGCCTCCTATCACTCAACATGTCTTAGAACAGTGACTATTTGACATCTGTCGGAAACTGACTAAGGCACTGCATGTTACCCAAGAAGGGGGGATATATAACCTATCTCGTGTAGAGAATAAAACCCTCCTGCTCTCTGCCGGACTCCCTGAGTGGTGCAAACGGTTAATGCACTCAGCTGCTGAGAAGCTGGAGGGTTGGGTCCACCTAGAGGCTTCTTGGAAGAAAAACCTGGAGATCCACTTCCAAAAAATCAGCCACTGGAAACAGTTCTTCTCTGACACACATTGGAGCACCAGGCATTGGAGCTGACTTCATGGCAACTGGCTTTGTCCCTTTCCCACTCCCACCTCCAATAAAAAATATTTTTCCATCTGCCTACTGAGCTCTGATCTTTGTAAACATTTATAAGATTTAAGACTAGGTTTTGGCTGTAATAATCTGCAACTACGCTTCTAAGGATTAGTTACCAGAAAGAAGATGGAAGGTCTTATGTATGCGTGAGTTGGTCTTACTGCTTCTCCTATGTTTAATCACGAGGCTATGTTTTTGGTACCACCAGTGTCCGTAGGAATGTATGTGCCAAAACCCTCCTCTTAGATAAGGTCTTCAATTGCCTCAACTTCATGACTATCTCACAGCCCAGGATTCATATGACTTTCAAGAGTTGTCCTCAGCTGAAGAGAGCCACCTCATTCAAGGTTACTCTGCCTTCCCAAAGCTGCTTACCTCTAATGACTGGCAAATGAAGAACAATCTCCTTACCCCTATTCAGGCCACTCTGAAGGGCCATCCCAGATCCTTGTAGGTCAGGTAGCTAGCTGTGTCCTTCATTGTGATGGCCAGGTAGTTTAACATTTTGCTCTTTTCAAAGCCTGCTTTCTTCACCTTCTACAGGTGTTGGTCCTGATGTTGTTGTTATGTGCTGTTGAGTCGGACCCAACTCATAGCGACCCCTCCTTGGGTTTCCGAGGCAGTATCACTACGGAAGTACTCTCCAATAAAGCTCTTACGTGCAAATCTGGGACGACATCTTTATATGGATGAAAAAACCATGCTCTAAAAGGTTAAGTAACTTGTCCAGGATGAGACAACCTGGCTCATTCAAAGAAGTACAAGTAGCTCATTTTGGCTAAAGTCCAGAATTTGAAAGTAGAAGAGACTAAAGATAAACCATGTTCTGAAGGACATAATAAGTCATAATAAGAAATTAGAGCTTCATCTTGAGGCAGTAGGAAGCCACTGGAAGTATTAAGTAGGTGTGAGATAAGCACTCCTTGTTAATGCTTGGACATGACAAATTAGTGTATTGTAAGAGTATTTTTCCACACCCATCTGTCACTTTGTTGTACTGTGGTAGCTTGCTTACTGCAGTAATGCTGAAAGCTATGCCACCGGTATTTCAAATACCAGCAGGGTCACCCATGGTGGGCATGTTTCAACAGAGGTTGTAGACTAAGACAGACTAAGATAGTCAAGGTTAAGGACCAGCTTAATGGGATTTATTAATTGGTTGCACAGAAAATATTTATTGATCTCCTACTATGTGCTCGAGCATGGCAATGACTGTGAGGATGGCACAGGACTGGGCAGTATTTTCTTCTGTTGTTCACAGGGTCCCAATGAGTCAAAACCAACTCAATGGCACCTAACAACAACAACTATGTGCCTTGCTGGAACCAACATGAAAGATAAGTCCTTCAAGCATGAGTCTCAAAAAACAGAAACTCATTATCCTAGTCCTTAGCTGAAAGTAAGATAAACAATAAATTCTGAATGAAGAATAAAACACAAAATGATATATTGCTGAGGTAGCAAAAACGAAATCCAGCATCAGTACATAATGTTTTATATGCTCCCCATACTTTTTCCAACTATCTAGGGTACTAAGAAGGAGGCCTGGTGGCACTATGGTTAACCATTTGGCTGCTAACTGAAAGATCAGTGGTTCAAACCCATTAGTGGTTCCACAGGAGAAAAGGCCTGGCAATCTGCTGCTATAAAGATTACACACTAGGAAACTCTGTGGGGCAGTTCTACACTGTCATGTATAGTTACTATGAGTTAGAATTGACTTGGTGGCTGTGGTGACTTGGAGCAGCTGAGTAGCTTCTTTAGGGATGTGGGCTGCTTCCAGCATAAAAGAAGCAACTTGGAAGAAGGTCTTCAGCTTTTCGGCATGCTTGACCCTTGCACATAGCCAAGTCGTTGTTCAGCAGCCTACCATGCCTGGCCAATCTTGGGACTGCTTCTCGACTTGAGTTATGGCCTACCATGCTGTTTGGCAACATTGGGACTGTACCTCTGTACTTGTCAACCCTAGGTTTGTCAGCCTTGGCAGCCAGAAGCTGCTGGAGGGAAGAAATGCCTCTAGCTTCAGTGGGCCAGGAACAAGAGGCAGAGCTGAAGGCCAAGGTCAAGGGCCTTTGCCCAGCCCCTAAAGCCTGGCACTTTGAACCTGGACTTCTAGCCTCCAAAATTGTAAAAGAGTAAACTCCTGTTTGTTCAAGTCATCCCATTTGTGGTATATTCCTGTCAGAGCAACACTAGGTAACCAAAACAGTGGCACAAAACAACAGGGTGCTGGGATAATATTTTAAAAGATTACAAAATTTAGGTCAGTGAATATATTTATTTTAGCCTAATTATTATACTTTAAGTTAATTTTTGAAATTATCTTATATTGAGAATGAATATAAAAATGTTATGTAAAATATGAAAAAAAAAAAACAGGCAAAGACTAAGATGGCTGAAAAACACTAGGATTATTTTGAAATAAGGAATAATTTATTTAATTCGATATGTGATTTTCATAATCCCTTATGTTAAAATCATTGAAGCTTCTTAGCTAAAAGTAACACACTTCAGTGAAGCTATTAATGAGCTGCATATCTAGTTACCCAAAAGGATGCTATGGATAGTTGTACGTTGACTTTCATATGCCAGTAAAGTCTACTCAGAAGAAAACCTGCACACTCTCTTTTTTTTTTATTAGGATTTGGGTGAAGATTTACAGAGTAAATTCACTTTTCATACAGCAGTTCACATATACTTTGTCTCATGTCATTGACCAAAATTTACAATGCAGCAGCTCCCCTCCCACTTCCTCCCCATAGTTACCTCCTCCCAGTGTCCATCCCTTCATACTCTTCTGCACCCTGAGAGGCTCATTGTCTGCCAACCCTGTATATGATCTTGGATACACTCTCCATTTAGACATACATAATTGTTTAGCTTGTTCACCCATCTATCCGTCCCTATACCCATGTTTGCTTTCATTGACAACTCAGTATTGTATTTGCAAAGGGGTTCATATTTGTTGTTTGTACTGCCCATGTAACTCTCTCTGTCTTTCTCATCCTCAATGCTGCCATATTGGTCACTCACATTTGGTACATTGCCCTTCTCTTCACCCAAATAAATATTTATCTCTATCTATCTAACAGCATTCCCTCCCCTTCCCTCCCACCCCTGGTAACCAACAAAGAAAATGTCCTCCAATATATAAACCTTTCCTTAACTTTCACAATAACGGACTAATACAATATTTGTCCTTTTGTGACTGACTTATTTCGCTCAGCATAATGTCCTCCAAGTTCATCCACGTTATGCGGTGTTTTGCAGATTCTACATTATTCTTTAGCGTTGCATAGTATTCCATTGTGTGAATGTACCAAAGTTTGGTTATCCATTCCTCAGTTGTTGGACATCTAGGTTGTTTGCACACTCTCTTTTATATTATACATGGCAGTAGCAAAGACAAATGGACTTGTGATTTGAGAATCATAAGAGTTTGCAACTGTGTATCTGCAACCACACCCCTAAATTGAGCACAAGGTGTAGAACAAAATTCACCACAAAAATAAAAATATATTTTGTTAAAGCCTATAAGCAAAAATAGGCCTGAATGGTCTTCAGTTTCCAGCTATTAGCTTTCTATTGAAGGAAAAAAAAAAAATAAACTTAGTTCTGGCTTGAAATTTAATAACTGAAAAAGAAAAACACCTATTGAATTGAAAAAACAATAAAGTAAAAATATAAAAATAAGTTCATAATCTGTTATGACCCAGCTAATCGAACGCTGTTACATAGTCAATAAAACATAGGTAAGAATCTTTTTGGTAGCAGAGAATTCTTTCAGCCAAGATTCATCTTACATCAACAATAATATACCACATTTAAGGTCTTCTTCTGAATCCAGCTGCAGTTTTTGGCAGCTCACCATCAATGTACTGCTGCAACCATTTTTGCCAATCTACATCCAAAAAATTAGGCAATGAAACCCTATTGAGCACAACAAAGTACCTTCTAATATGGTGCTGGAAGATGAGCTTCCTAGGATGGACGACCCTAAGAATCACAGTGGCCACAGCAATGAACCCAAGTGTACCAGGGATCACTAAGATAGTGTAGGACCGGGCAACACTACATTCTAATTTACTTGGCGTTGCCCTGAATTAGAGATGACTCAACATGCAACTATCAATAACGATGTGAGGTCATTTAATTAATTGCCTTTTAATGTATTCCTTGTGAATACAATTTTACCAAAGTCCTTGACTTTTGGACATGGGTTTTTATATGGTCTTATTTCTATAAACTAGTGGTTTTATCATCTATTTTCTAAGCTAATTCATAAGGCAGAATCATTCAACACATACCTAAACAAAGTAGAATGATCACATGGTTACAATTTAGATATATTTACATTAGCTGTAAGTCATTTAAGGAGCTCTGCTAGCACAGTGACTAAGGCATCTGACTGCTACCCAGAAAGCTGTTGGTGGTTCAAACCCACCAGCCACTCTATGGCAGCAAGAATAGGAAATCTACTTCCACACAGATTTACTGCCTCAGAAATCCAATGGGGGTCGCAATGAGTCAGGATCAACTTGAGGCCAGTGGGTTGGGTTGGGTTTGGTTTGGTTTATAAGTCATTTTCTCATTTAATCAGAGTTTATCCTCTCTAATATTTAAACCCTGGGGAGTGTCTAAAGCACTTGACTGCTAACCAGAAGGCTGGTGGTTCAAACCCACCAGCCACTCCTCGGAAGGAAGGTTGGGCAATCTACTTCTGTAGTGATACTGCCTCAGAAACCCAAGAGGGGTCACTATGAGTCGGGTCCGGACTCAAGGGCACGTAACAACAACAACATTTAAACCTGAGACGAAGTGGATTCAGGAGTTACACAGCACTGAATTCAGGTCCTTTTTTGATAAGTTCTACCTGCCACGTATGACTCTAGTGAGAAGACTAAATGCAATGACATAAGAAAAGTCCATTGTGTATAATAAACCCATTGCCATAGGGTGAATTCTGACTCATAGTGACCCTATGAGTTACAGAGTAGAACCGTTCCATAAGGTTTCCTTGGTTGTAACCTTGCAGAATTAGATCACCAGGTTTTCTCTTCTGTCGTGCTGCTGGGCAGGTTGGAACAGCCAACTGTTGTGTTAGTAGCAGAGAGCAAAATGTTTGCACTACCCAGGGATATAATAAGTACTCCATAAATATTCATTCCTGTCCTTCTCTCCTACTGTATGCCAGACATGGAGCTGGATTTTTTTTTTTTTTTTTTAAATCATGTCCCTGTCTTCTAATTGGATTCAGTCCTAAGTAGGAGTATACGCATGTCATTTACTTACTGCCATAATAAATAAATAAAGGCCCTGTTTTCCTTCCCATTGCTTCTAAATTTTTATTCTAAAGGTCAGTGGGAAGAACTAAAGCTCCTGATGGAAAGCTTGAGGAAAGAATTGGATAAAGAAAATATTTTCATTCCCCTTCCGAGACTCTTCTTCCCTATGCTCCATCCTCCAGCCCCAGGCTGCTCCTCAATTTTCCCTGCCTCCCCAAACTATAAGGAGTCCTGGTTGCACAATGGTTAAGTACATGCAGCTAACCAAATGGTCAATTGTTTGAACTCCCTCAAATGCTGCATAAGAGAAAAAACTTGGTGATCTACTCCTCTGAAGATTTTAGCCTAGGAAACCCTATGGGGCATTTAGTTCTACTCTTGTCATAAAGGGTCCCAATGAGTCAAAGGTACACAACAATGTTGTTGTTGTTGTTGTTGTTGTTGTTAGGTGACATCAAGTCATCTCCAACTCATAGAGACCCTAGGCACAGAACAAAACACTTCCCAGTCCTGTGCCAGCCAAATGATCCCTGCTATACCTGAGCTCATCGTTGCAGCCATTGTGTCAATCCATCTCGTTGAGGGTCTTCCCCTTCTTTGTTGACCCTCCACTTTACCAAGCTTGATCTCCTTCTCCAGGGAATGGTTTCTGACAACATGACCAAAGTAGGTGAGATGTTGTCTGGCCATTCTCACTTCCAAGGGGCATTCTGGCTGCACTTCCTCCAGGACAGATTTGTTCATCCTTTTAGCAGTCTATGGTACCCTTAGTGTTCTTCTCCAACATCACAACTCAAAAGCATCAACTCTTCTTCGATCTTCCTTATTCACTGTCCAGCTCTCACATGCATAAGAGGCAAATGAAAATACAATGACTTGGGTTAGGTGCACCTTAGTCTTCAAAGAGACATCTTTTCTCTTCATCACTTGAAAGAGGTCTTTTGCAGCAGATTTGCCCAAATGCAATACATTGCCTGATGTCTAGACTGCTGCTTCCACTGGAGTTGATTGTAGAACCAATAATATGAAGTCCTTGACAACTTCAATCTTTTCTCCATCTACTGTGAAGCAGTTTAGTGGATCTGTTGTGAGGATTTTTGTTTTCTTTATATTTAGATTTAATTCATATTGTGGACTGTAGTCTTCAATCTTCATCAGTAAGTACTTCAAGTCATCCTCACTTTCAGCAAGCAAAGTTATGTCATTTACATATCACAGGTTGTTAATGAGTCTTCCTCCAATCCTGATGCCATGTTCTTTCTCATATAAACCAGCTTCTTGGATTATTTGCTCAGCACACAAGTTGAATAAGTATGGTGAAAGGATACAACCTTGAGGCACTCCCTTCTTGATTTTGAACCATGCATTATCTCCTTGTTATGTTCGAAGCACAGCCTCATGGTCTATGTACAGGTTCCTCATTAGTACAATCAAGTGTTGCAGAATTCCCATTCTTCTCAATGTTATCCATAATTTGTTATGATCCACACAATCGAATGCTTTTGAATAGTCAATAAAACATAACTAAACATCTTCCTGGTATTCTTTGCTTTCAGCTAAGATCCATCTGACATCAGCAATGATATCCCTTGTTGAACAGCCTCTTCTGAATCCAGCTTGCACTTCTGGAAGCTCTCTGTCAATAGACTGCTGCAACCATTTTTTAATTATCTTCAGTAAGATTTTACTTGCATGTGATATTAATGATACTGTTCGATTATTTTCACATTCTGTGGGATCACCTTTCTTTGAAATGGGTACAAATATAGATCTTTTCCAGTCAGTTGGCCAGGTAGCTGTCTTCCCAATCTCTTGGCATAGCCAAGTGAGTGCCTCCAGCTGGGCATCCATTTCTTGAAACATCTCAATGGGTATTCCTTCAATACCTGGAGCCCTGTTCATCGCCAATTCCTTCAGTGCAGCTTCAACATATGCCACCTCCTGAAATGGGCAAACATATCCTTCTCCAGGAACAGCCCCTTCTGACAACATGACCGAAGTAGATGAGGCAAAGTCTGGCTATTCTCACTTCCAAGGAGCATTCCAGCTGCACTTATACATTTAATGCACATATATAATAGACAAAATTTTTCTTAGATGATTGTTTAAGGCAAAAAAAAAAAAGTTGTGAGCTCTAATTCCTCCATTTAGCACACGCAATCCTTAGATTTTCCTTTTTCAGTTGGAGCTAGATTTTATTGGACTATTATGACAAATCAATTTTCTGAGTTGTGGACAAAACTAAACTGCCATCAAATTACAAATTGCGATTTTATATATATAAGATATACAGATAGCTCTAGCTTCTAGAAAAAAGAAAAATTGCTGGCACAGGCAATAATTTTCTATCCATCTCACACACAGGTTAAAGTAAATCATCCACAACCAAACCAAAACCCACTGCCATTGGGTAGATTCCCACTCACAGCAAACCTATACGGCAGAGTAAAACTGCCATACAGGGTTTCCAAGGCTGTAAATCGTTACAGATGCAGACTGTCACATCTTTCTCCCATGAAGCAACTGGTAAGTTTGAACCTCTGATCTTTTAGTTAGCAGTTGAGCACTTTAATAACACTGCACCACCAGGGCTCTTCAATCACCCACAAACTACTTAATATTCACTGCCCAGAGAATAAAGATATCAACTCATTTTCATTATTTCCTGTCCTGATGTACTCTTCACCTTAACCACTGCTCTTACATTGAGAGAAAGGATCACATTTTCAAACACAGATTAAAAAGTAATTAAAGTATAGGGAGATATATTATGAGTCTTAATTCCTAGGACATGAAGAGTGCTTGCCATGAAATAGAAATATTTGAAGTAAATTAAAACTTTTAATTTCCAAATGTGATTTCTTACAAAATTCACTTATTAATAAATGTATCTCTTTTCCTCTATTTGAATTTTAATCATTGTCTAGAACATCTCATTATCTCTGGTGTGAGGCAATGCTGTGCCTTATATAACATTTAAAGTGAGTTGAAGAAAAAAGTTACTCTCTCAAGATTTAAACCTTAAGAGAGATAGCAGGGATAGAGGAAGCCATAAAAATAAACGAAAAAGCTTGGAAAAAGAACAAACATTAAAGGGCATAATGGGATAGAACACACAATGACTTGGGGGAATTTGCCACCTTTCCTTTCCCCGTGTACTCAATTATATTAGTCTAAATGTGGCTTTTACTTTGCAAATACAGATCTCTGTATTGAAAAATATTGTCTACAGTTATTTCATTTCTAATGCTTGCAAATTAGATCTGCATGAGATATGTGGTTTAAAGCAATTCTTCACTGTGATGTATATGCAAAAAACTTTGGGGAGGATCCAACAACATTTACTAATTGAATATGTTCCATTGTCTACACTAGCCATTGACATGCCTTCACCCTGATAACAGGGGATGGGACTAACTTCTCAAGATTGGTTCTTCTGTTATTCAACAAGAATAAAGAAAAGCACTATGGGTAAGGATATATTATGGGTGATTAGACTAACTTTGAATTCTGGTTCCATAACTTAGCACTTACTAGCTGAGGAGACTTACAGGTTGTTACATATGTTCTTCAAACCCCCATTTGCACAGGAAAAGAATAATGCCTGGTCCAGTTAGCTTTTTAAAAATGTTGTGTCTTACCATTTTTATTGTTAATGATGGTTGCAGTGTCAGAAATGCAAAAGAGGTGCTTTTTTTGAGAATTTGATGGAGTCAGTATTAGAAATAGGAAATAAAAGAAGTTTATGCAAATAGAGATGTACTACGAGTAGTCGGACATAGAAGTCTGAGATTCGATGACCAGAAATGGAGTTAGATTTGGAGAGATAAGAAATGAAAGCTTTGATAACACATGAGCATTCTAAGACAGGTAATACAGAAAGGCATAAAGGTTAGGGTGATAGTTGGAGCTGTGTGTCAATTTGGCTGGACCACAATTCTGTGTGGTTTAAGCAGTTGTGATGTGTTTATTCCCATGATGGGATCAGTTGTATATGTTTTGAGCAGCAATCTGTTGAAAGAAAGTTTTCCAAGGGGTGTGGCCTGCTTCCAGTATATTTGTGGACATCCTGGTAAAAGAGACACTCTCCTGTGGATCGGGATTCTGCTGTGCTGCCTACAACTGTCCATGAATGAATAATCCACCATTCAGCCTGGACATCTTGGATTCGTCATTCGGTGAAGTCAACAGCCAGTATACTGCCCACTAACCTTGAGCTCCTTGCTCCTACAGCTGAGTGAGTTGGGAAAAGCTTCCAGCTTGATGTTTGATCCAAGAACTTTGGACTTGCCAGCTTCTATGCCATTTTCCTAAGATAAATTTCTCTTTCTCTCTATATATAAGCTTTACTGGTTTTGTTTCTCTAGAGAACCCAGTCTAACACAGTTAGGGAACAGGAAGATGATAAAAAAGCAGAGTAATTAGACAGGCAACTAGAAACTGTGATGGAGATGAAACCTCAGAATGGCCATACACACACAATCTCCCCAAAAAAAACAGTACATATGTGTGTGTATTACACTGAACACATGCATTTACCTCTACTGTTCTCCTCAAGAAAGTCTATTAAATTGGAAATACAGTATTTTTTTTCTAATAATTCAACAAAAGCAAAGAAGATGAGATAGGAAATAATAGCAGACAAGAGCTGTTGGCAGAGTTGTTGAAGTAAAATGTGGAGACCCAAGAGAGCTGAGAATGCCAATGCCAAATACCTGCAAAGGCAAGGGGGAGGAGGTGCCAATGGGCAGAGAGTCAAAGAAATAGAAAGATAGGAATTGGAACCAAGAGGATCACAAGTCCTCCTCCACTGATCAGCTCCAGCTACATTAGGAGCTGCTTCAGCCCAAGACAGGAGAATGGAAGGTTCTTTTCTGCAGGAATTGAGCAGTGGAGAGATTCCCTAACAAAACCTCTGGTTCTACCACTCAATTTTCCCAGAATGAAGGTAATTGGTTTTAATGTATTTCCTGTGCAGAATATCGAAACAGTTTTAGAATAAAGTTTCATATAATAATACACTGTATTACTTCCTAACAGGAACTCTAGTGGCGTAGTTCCTAAGGCATTTGACTGCTAACCAGAAGGCTGGCAGTTCAAACCCACCAGGCACTCCTCAGAAGATTGGGCAATCTACTTCCTTAGTGATACCGCCTCGAAAACCCAATGAGGGGTCACTATGAGTCAGATCCAACTCAAGGATAGTACATTGCACTGCATTTGTTACTTTCTAACACATTTTTGGGAGCTATGGTGGCATAGTGCCTAAGGCATTTGATTACTAAATGAGTCCTTGACATTTCTTTAGACTTGTTTAATTCACAGAACACCTAATATCACATGGTTAATTAGTTTTCCAGCTTTAGACGGAGAGTAAATATTTTCCTGCTTAACATC
The DNA here is from genome assembly GCF_000298275.1 of Orycteropus afer afer. Classification (NCBI taxonomy): domain Eukaryota; kingdom Metazoa; phylum Chordata; class Mammalia; order Tubulidentata; family Orycteropodidae; genus Orycteropus; species Orycteropus afer. Next base: position 5,337,432 of record NW_006921705.1, read on the forward strand.
ACCTATAATATTATATTCATATGATGAGATGTGTCATAAACCTTTATGTGCTGTAAACCTGTTTTAACAATAAAGAATATAAGTAAGCATACGACAGAGAGTTTTGCTGTGTGATTGCAGATCAGTCACTTAAACTCTGTGAGCCTTAATTATACTTTAAAATTTGGCCACAGTATCTACTTCATAGGGCTGAAATGTAAGTGAGATACTGGTGTATCTTCCCTATTCCTTCTACTCTATTCTTTTCCATTAACTCTGTGTCCTCCACTCCAACATCTGTGCCCAGAGAAATGAATATTTCTATTTAGAGGCTTCTGGTTTATTATAGTTTATGTAATGATTCTAAAGCATTTATTTAAAAACTGCCATCCCTTTGCTAAAGTCTATGCTAGAGTCTTTTGCAAGGTCTATGAAAAGGATCTAATCCTCAAGAAACTTTCAGTTTAGATGAGTCACACAAATGAAAGAGCTACAGCTGACATAATTTACAAACAAGATAAATAAGCCTCCAGAGAAGAATAGCCTAGGAAACTAATTCTAATAACCTTTTATTCATCCCTGTGAATTTCAATATACCAGCTAGGAATCTGTTAGATACAGGATTGGATTCTGAAGAGAATCTTCAAAAGATTCATCAATGAATACTTTTGAAAATGGAAACAGAGTCAAGACTGATCTTTTTCAGAAAATAGAATCCTTGAAGGTGGGAAGGCAGTCTAGGAATGAGGTGACTTTTAATTGGGTCTTTCATTGGTAGACAGGTTAAAACCAGGGGATCCAAAGGGACCTTATGAAATTGAAGGGTAGTCCATATGAAAAGTTGCTTATATGTTTCTTTCTTTGATTGTGGAGAGTGAGTTACATCAGAAAATACTTTCCATCATAAAGAACTTAAATTTTAGAGGACAAGTAAAAATCCTGATCCTTTGAATCAATTTCTTGTCTGATTCTGTCCTGTCATTATAAATCATGCAGTCCCTCACATTATCAGGTGAGCAAGAAGATGTGATGATAGTTCACATGTTTAGACCTTCACAAAGCTTTTAAAAATAGTAGAAACCAAAGCCAAACCCATGGCCACTGAGTCAATTCTGGCTAGTATCATACTACAGGACACTGTAGAACCACTCCATAGGGTTTCCAAGGCTGTAAATCTTTACAGAAGCAGACTATCACATCTTTCTACCTCCCACAGTGCTCCAACCACAGCCCAATGCTTTAGCCACAGCACCACCAGAGCTCCTTAAAAATAGCATGAAAAAGAAAAATCTTTGATTGCAAGATGTCATTTATGAACAAATCCTCCCAAGCCTTCCTATGTTGTTGTTGTTGTTATGTGCCGTCGAGTCGGCCCCGACTCATAGCAACCCCTCCTTGGGTTTCCGAGGCAGTATTGCTACGGAAGTAGGATTGCCCAACCTTCCTTCCGAGGAGTGGCTGATGGGTTTGAACCGCCAGCCTTCTGGTGAGAAGTCAAGTGCCTTAGGCACTATGCTACCAGAGCTCCTAAGCCTTCCTATAGAAAACAGGAAATATTGTCTTTGGTGCTAATCTAACCCCAAAGATAAACACAGTGTTCCACTTACTACTTACCCAACAATTCATTACTGAACATCTACTGAAAGAATGAACTCAACAGCAACTGGCAATGGTGAACTATGAGGAAACCACCATAAAAGAAAAATACACTAAATGCATTGAATACTTGTATTTCTCATTTCCTAACAACAACAGCACTTATTGGTTGCTTTTTGTATGTCAGGAAAGTGTTAAGTATTTGAAGAGTTCTGGTGATGCAGTGGTTAATTCATTTGACTGGTAGCATAGTGATACTGCCTCGGAAACCCAAGCAGGGGTTGCTATGAGTCGGGGCCGGCTTGACGGCACATAACAACAACTAATCAAAAGGTTGGCAGTTCAAACTCATCAGCCACTCCGTAGGAGAAATACGAGGCAGTGTGCTTCCATAGAGATTTACAGCCATGGACACCTTATGGGGCAGCTCTACTCTCTGCCCTATAGGGTTACTCTGAGTTGTAACCGACTCCGACGGCAGTGGGATTTTTTTTGTTATTATCATAATTAACCTTCAAAGAGACAGATATTTGATCATTGCCATCTTTTCTTCATCATCCCCACTGTATACCTGAGGAGTTAAATCACTTGCCCCAGGTTACAGTACCAGCAAAGAGTGAAAACCTGCATCCAAACAAGGCAATCTAACTCTGGAACTCCCACTCTTGCAATTGTATATTTTACACTTCCATCAAAGCCATGATTTCATTTCATCACAAAAATTTTATGAAATGGAAAAGTAGTTTATTTGCTCCAACGAAGAAATCTAAAGAAATTTAAATGACTCATCCACAGTCACAACTTGTTCATGTCACAGTAGGGACTGGAAATTAGCTCTTCTGGTCTAGTATTGTTTCAGCTATTGTGACGATGGTTCAGGCAACATTTCATTCTGTTGTACACAGGTTCGCTGTGAGTCAGCACTGACTCCAGGGCACCTGATTAACAGCAACATTGCTTCAGCAGGGCTTCCTGCATCCAGTGAACACATTCTGACACATCTCTTATAACACATCGGGCAAAATTTCACAAGTTTTATGACTTCTGACATTCTGGCAGAAGAAATATGGCAATACAAGAAACTGAAGAGCTGACTTCTTTTAAAAATAGTTACAGGCTAATGATACGGACTGTTAACCCTGGGTGCTGAGACCTTTCTCAAATAAGCCATTAGGCAAAGATGGGGAGCTCCTTTCCAGAAGAGCAGACACTGATCTGGTGACACAGCCCTTGGCTATAATGACTTCATTTCTCTGATGCCAAATGAATAATACCTGTGTGATCAAGCTGCATGATGAATGTAGGTTCAGCTGAGTGACCTTGATCACCTCCCTTTTATTAAATTGTTGCCATAAAGGTTGGACTTCATTTCCCTAGCCATTATTTTGAAGCAAATTTCCCCAAAGAAAAATGGCAGCTTGTGCTTTTTGTCACCTTACAGTGCAAATCTAATATTTGACACCAAGACTGAAATAACAAAATGACTTTATTTGGTATCTTTCCATTCATACAGCGTTGTCTGTGGATAAAAAGACTAGGAAGAAGAGAAGTTATCTCAAATTCTTTGAGAGGACAGCTGTTAATAATAGATTGACTATTTTAAAATAAAATTTTTGTTACAAAATCAGAGATAGGATCCTACTTACAGAGCTTTGAATCACAGAATTAAATTTATTAAGTCAAGTTAGGTAGTGATGGTTGTTATGTGCCATCGAGTCATCTCCGACTCATAGCAACCCCTCCTTGGGTTTCCAAGGCAGTATCTCTATGGTGGGCTAATTAAATTATGGGTTTATATCCTAGAATGATTTAACATATGATCAAAGATAGCTGCAAAAATAAAAATAAAAAGTCAAGTATTATTTCTATATGAAAATTACCATGACTGATTTCCCAGTCTTCCAGGGTAGGAGTTTCTTACTGGTTTGAGCCAACAGGAATATAGAAGCAAAATGAATACCTGTGAGGTTTCTTCCTTCATTTTTCATCCTTAGTTTGATCCCTTGGTATTCTCCTCATGCTCTTTCCCTGACAATTTTTGATATTTCCCCTTATTTCTTTCTTGTCTTTCCACTCCACCTCTTCCTTCTATTATCTGAATCCTCTTGTCTTTCACTGTTTTTTTTTTTTTTTTGGCTTTTCTTTCCTCTCTTCTTCCAGGAATAAATTAAA
>NW_006921705.1:5341278-5343316 GCF_000298275.1 Orycteropus afer afer
TTCCCCTTATTTCTTTCTTGTCTTTCCACTCCACATGAACCTTAGTCTTTATTCTTTTTGTTTGATTTTTTTTTTTTTTTTTTTTCTTCTGGCTTTTCTTTCCTCTCTTCTTCCAGGAATAAATTAAACAGATCACTGTCATTCTTTTTGGTTTCCTCATTGTCCTGCCAAATTCATTTTTTTCTTAAGTTCCCTGCTTTCACTGAGATACAGTCAAATCAAATTGACAGTTACTGGCAGACATACATGTAGGCAGGCTGGCAAGTCCCAGGTCCGTGAGTAGGTCTGGTGGATCCTCCCAACTCTCAGGGTTTGATGAACCTCGATCAGCAGATCAGATGACGGCTGCTGTCCCAAATCCAGGGGTGAGATGAGGATGATCCAAGACACAAAGCTGGAGCAAGAGGAGAGCGAATCTTTCCAGGAGATTCGTAGGTATACCCTCAGGGAAGCTAAGGGTGGTGATTTGAATTATACTCTCCAGCAAGGCAGGACTCAAGATACATTCCACCTGTGTTGCCCCAACAGCATTAACCCAAATCCCATCACAGAGTCATTGCCAGTCATTATAGGGAATGACTACTACCAGCTGCCCAGCCAAATTGATACCTGACCTTAACTACCACACCACCCCAAATAGGCATGGATAATGGGATTTACAAAACATCACAGAATGAAGGACAATGGCTAGAAGGGCCACATCAAACAATTCACTGCAGTAAAATATAGGATTCTCTCTGTTAAAGGTCTATTCGCTTTCATCTTGCAGAAGTTAAAAAATGCCAGGATTTAAATGAATGCTCTTGATGTGATCATTTTAACTTTTATTAGAAAATTTAACTGCATATTAAATTTTAGATAGATCTGAAGAAAAATTAGGTTAATGTTAATAAAATCAGTAAGAGTCTGGAAAAGTAGGGTAAATAACAGTAAGTACCAAATTTGCTTGTGCAATAATATTATTCAGAAAACTTCCCAATGGTCTACTGGCAAACAACATGAATGGCTCCTCTCTTGAAAAATTAACTAAATACTAACTTTTTGAAAACAAACAAACATATAAAAATAATATTATTGTTGTTAGGTGCCATGGAGTCATCACCAACTCATTGTGACATTATGCAGAGCAGAAAGAAACACTGCCCAGTCCTGTGCCAGCCTCACAATCCTTGCTATACCTGAGCCCATCATTGCAGCCAATGTGTCAATCCATCTTGTTGAAGGCCTTCCCCTTTTTCGTTGGCCCTCCACTTTACCAAGCATGACATCCTTCTCCAGGGAATGGTTCCTTCTGACAACATGACCTACATGTTGTTGTTGTTATTTGCCGTTGAGTCAGCCCGACTCATAGCGACCCCTCCTTGGGTTTCCGAGGCAGTTATCACTACGGAAGTAGGATTGCCCAACCTTCCTTCCGAGGAGTGGCTGGTGGGTTTGAACCGCCAGCCTCCTGGTTAGCAGTCAAGTGCCTTAGGCACTATGACCTAAATAGGTGAGACAAAGTTTGGCCATTCTCGCTTCCAAGAAGCATTCTGGCTGCACTTTTTCCAGGATAGATTTGTTAGTTCTTTTAGCAGTCCACGGTACTCTCAGCATTCTTCGCCAACACCACAACTCAAAAGCATCAACTCTTCTTCAGTCTTCTTTATTCATTGTCCAGCTCTCATATATATAAGAGGTACTGAAAATACCATGTCTTGGATTAGGCGCACCTTAGTCTTCAAGGAGACATCTTTGCTCTTCAGCACTTTAAAATAATATTAGATTAATATATCTTTGAAGTAGAGTAGTAATACAGATAACCCATTACCACTGACTCAATTCTGACTCATAGCGATCCCCACTGGATTTCCAAGGCTGTAAATCTTTACAGACGTAGATTGCCTCATCTTCCTTCCATAGAGCAGCTTGTGGGTTTGAACCACTGACCTTCTGGTTAGCGGCCAAATATCTTAACCACTATGCTATCAGATGGGAGCTCTGGTAGCATGGTGGCTAAGGCACTTGACTGCTAACCAGAAGGCTGGCGGTTCAAACC
>NW_006921705.1:5344245-5345406 GCF_000298275.1 Orycteropus afer afer
TAGTGATACTGCCTTGGAAATCCAAGGAGGGGTCGCTATGAGTCGGGGCCAACTCGACGGCACATAACAACAACAACAACAACATGCTATCAGATAGTATCTTATTTATCCCTCGAAACACACAGGATCAGTGAGATGGTAAGAATTTGTGAGGCATTGAGGTTCATCATTCAGGTTCATTCTGGAGGGCCAGAACTGATAGGGAAGGCCAGGAGGTGGCACCAGATGGCTTTGTGGAGGGTAGAAACTGGTAGGGAAGGCTGGGAGGAGGTGGCAGATGGTTTTTGGAGGTGCAGAACTGGTAGGGAAGGCAGGGAAGTGGGAGTGGAACAGTTTGGAATAGCTAAAGGAGATGAACTCGTCTGTCTGTTCATCATCCTTTGGTGGCTTCTGTGTTGCTGTGAGGCTGGAGGATACGCCACCAGTGTTTCAAGTGCCAACAGGTTTAGCCATGGTGGACAGGTTTCAGTGGAGCTTCCAGACTAAAACAAACTCAGAAGAAGGAAAAGGCCATCAACTTCTCAAAGAATTGGCCAGTGAAAATTTTATGAATAGTGGTAAAACATTGTCTGATATAATACTGAAAAATAGCCCCAAAGCATTGTCTGATATAGTTCTAGAGGATGAGCCCCTAGGATTGGAAGACACTCAAAATATGACTAGGAAAGAGCTGGCTCCTTGGAAGAGAGCTGACCTTAGTGATGTGGATGGAGTAAAGCTTTAAGGACCTCCTTTTGCTGATGTGGCACAACTAAAAATAAGAAGAAATAGCTGCAAATATCCATTAATAGTTGGAACATGGAATGTATGAAGTATGAATGTAGGAAAACTGGAAGTTGTCAAAAATGAAATGGAATGCATAAAGATCTATATCTTAGGCATTAGTGAGATGAAATGGACTGATTTTGGCCATTGTGAATCAGACAACCATATGATCTACTACGCCGGGAATAACAAATTGAAGAGGAATGGTGTGGCATTCGTCATCACAAAGAATGTTTCAAGATCTATCCAGAAGTACTATGCTGTCAGTGACAGGATAATATCCATACACCTATGAGGGCATTTGATTGTGTGGATCATGACAAATTATGGATAACATTGAGAAGAATGGGAATCCCTGAGCACTTGATTGTACTCATGAGGAATCTGTACCTTGAC
>NW_006921705.1:5346331-5372803 GCF_000298275.1 Orycteropus afer afer
CGGAAACGACTCGACGGCACTTAACAACAACAACAACATGAGGAAGACCAGTTGATATTATTATTATTCAAATTTACACACCAATCACCCAAGCCAAAGATGAGGTAATTGAAGATTTTTACCAACTTCTGTAGTCTGAAACTTACCAAACATGCAATCGAGATGTGTTAATTATCACTGGTGACTGGAATACAAACGTTGGAAACAAAGAAGAATCACCAGTAGTTGGAAAATATGGTCTTGGTGATAGAAATGACACTGGAGATGGCATGATAGAATTTTGCAAGACCAACGACTTATTCATTGCAAATATCTTTTTTCAACAACACAAATGGCAGCTATATGTGGACTTCACCAGATGGCATACACAGGAATCAGATTGACTACATCTATGGCAAGAGGCAATGAAGAAGCTCAACATCTTCAGCCAAAACAAGGCCAGGAGCTGACTGTGGAGCAGACCATCAACTGCTCATAAGCAAGTTCAAGTTGAAGCTGAAGACAATTAAAACAACTCCATAAGAGCCAAAACATGACCTTGATTTTATCCCTCCTGAATTTAGAGACCCTTTAAAGAACAGATTTGATTGAACACCAATGACAGAAAACTATAAGATTTTCGGGATGACATCAAGAACATCATCCATGAAGAAAGGAAAAGGTTATTACAAAGATAGGAAAGAAAGAAAAGACCAAAGTGGATGTCAGAAGAGACTCTGAAATTTGTCCTTGAATAGAGAGTAGCTAAAGCAAATGGGAGAATCAACAGGATAAAAGAGTTGAACAGAAGATTTCAAAGAGCAGCTTGAGAAGACAAAGTCAATTATTATAATGAAATGTGCCAAGAGTTGGAGTTAGAAAACTGACAGGGAAGAACACACTCAGCATTTCTCAAGCTGAAAGAACTGAGGAAAAAATTTAAGTCTTGAATTGTAATGTTGAAAGATTCTATGGGTAATATGTTGAATGAAGCAGGAAACATCAAAACAAGATGGATGGAATACACAGAGTCACTATGCCAAAAAGTAGATAATCGTCCATTTCAGGAGGTGGCATATGATCAATAACCAATGGTACTGAAGGAAAAAGTCAAAGCTGCACTGACAGAAATGGCGAAAAACAAGGCTCCGGGAATTGATAGAATATTAAATGAGATGCTTCAACAAACGGATGCCATGCTGGAGGCACTCACTCGACTATGCCAAGAGATTTGAAAGACAGCTACCTGGCCAACTGACTGAAAGAGATCATATTTGTACCCATTCCAAAGAAAGGTGATCCCACAGACTCTGGAAATTATCAAACAATATCATTAATATTGCACACAAGTAAAATATTACTGAAGATAATTCAAAAATGGTTGCAGCATTAAATTGACAGAGAATTTCCAGAAATGCAAGCTGGATTTAGAAGAGGATGTGGAGCAAGGGATATCATAGCTGATGTAAAATGGATCTTAGCTGAAAGCAAGGAATACCAGAAAGATGTCTACTTGTGTTTTCCTGACTATGCAAAGGCATTTGATTGTGTGGATCATAACAAATTATGGATAACTTTGAGAAGAATGAGAATTCCAGAACACTTAATTATACTCATTAGGAACCTGTACATAGACCACAAGGCTGTCATTTGAACAACAAGGGGATACTGAAAGGTTTAAAATCAGGAAGGGAGTATGTCAAGGTTGTATCCTTTCACCATACTTATTCAATTTGTATGCTGAGCAAATAATCCAAGAAGCTAGACTATATGAAGAAGAATGTGGCATCAGATCGGAGGAAGGCTTATTAAGAACGTGTGATACGCAGACGACACAACTTCACTTGCTGAAAGTTAGGATGACTTAGAGCACTTACTGATGAAAATTAAAGACTACAGTCTACACTATGGATTATACCTCAACCTAAAGAAAACAAAAATCCTCACAACTGTTCCATTAAGCAGTATCACGATAAATGGAAAAAAGATTGAAGTTGTCAAAGACTTCATATTAATTGGTTCTACAAGCAACTCCAATGCAAGCAGTGGTCAAGATATCAGACGATGTATTGCATTGGGCAACTTTGCTGCAAAAGACCTCTTTCAAGTGCTGAAGAGCAAAGATATCTCCTTGAAGACTAGGATGTGCCTAACCCAAGCCATGGTATTTTTTATCCCCTCAAATGCATGTAAGAGCTGGACAATAAATAAGGAAGATCAAAGAAGAGTTGATACTTTTGAGTTGTACTGTTGGAGAAGGATGCTGACAGTACCATGGACTGCTAAAAGGATTAACAAATCTGTCCTGGAAGAAGTGCAGCCAGAAGGCTCCTTGGAAGCGATAACAGCCAGACCTTGTCTCACCTACTTTGGTCATGTTGTCAGAAGGGACCATTCTCTGGAGAAGGATGTCATGCTTGGTAAAGTGGAGGGTCAACGAAAGAGGGGAAGGCCCTCAATGAGATGGATAGACAAGGTGGCTGCAGCTATGGGCTCATGTATAGTAGGGATAGTGAGACTGGCACAGGACTGGGCAGTGTTTCATTCTGTTGTACATAAGGTCACTCACTATGAGTCAGAGAAGACTCAGCGACACATAACAGCAACAACAGGTTCATCGATGCTATTTCCTCAGCAGAGTGCTGTGGACAATCAGAAAGGGCCAGCTTCATAGGCATGCAACCTGTGCAGCCACATAGGGCCTATGCTTAAAAGGGTCTCAAATATGATTTTGATGCTCTTCTGTCACCATCTTGAAGTTCTACTTTTTGAACAAGAAGACCCATATTTTCCTTTTGCACTGCATCCCATAATTTATGTAACCAGTCCTAAGTCAGTGATTTGGATCCAGAATGATACAGATTCAATTCTGGGACCAGCAATGACTGCCCTAGTGAAATGAACTAGTTGCATGACATCTCTGAGCCCTCATTTTCTCTTTGGAAAAGGAATTATTGATATTCATTTTCAGAGTTATAATAATTAAGGGAGATAATGCCTACAAAATGCACAGGATAGAGGTAAGCAGCAAGCCACCAGGAGAGAACCACCCGAGGAAGTTCCCAGCCAGCATGTCTCTAAGGAATCTGAACAAGTGTCCAAGAAAGGGAGAGTGAGCTTTGGTATCAACCTCAATCAGACCAATATCCCACACATCAGAACCAGCCACTTAAGTTCAGGGCCCTTCCACTGGTTAGGTGAGCAAGAGAAAGAAAGTTAGACATGTTGCCCTTTCTCATCACAACTTGCAAGCCTGACAGAGGATAAAGCTGGGAAAGGAAAATTTTCTTAAATTCAAATGAGTTTGGAATTTTGATATTTAATTAGATGAAATGTTTTAAACATCTAAAATGAAACTTATCTTATGATTAAAATAGACTAGAAAAGGTACGATACCTGCCCAAGGTTTTATCCAGAAGAGTGGAAGAACAGGTCTATGGGGAAGGTTTAGAAGGAAATGGGGAAAAAGAAAAAAAGTGGCTTTTATGCCTACAGGCTGTTAGTCCAGCAGGTTCAATCAACTAGATACTTAGGTTTTACAGTATCCAAGGTGGAACAGCCTGGTAGGTAGCAACACAGTGTTTATGGTTTTATATATACACAGAGAGACACACACAGAGAGAAGTTAGCTTTATGGTTTAATATATATATATATAGAGAGAGAGAGAGAGAGAGAGAGAGAGAAGGAAGTTAGCTTTATGGTTTTATAGAGAGAGAGAGAGACAGAGAGGGAAGTTAGCTTTATGGTATTATATGTAAGGAGAGAAAGACAGAGAGAGAAGTTAGATTTATGGTTTTATATACATATATAGACCAAGAGAGAGACAGAGAACTTAGCTTTATGGTTTGAGAGAGAGAAGTTAGCTTTGGTTTTAGAGAGAGAGAGAAGTTAGCTGCTGAGTTAGCCTCCAACTCAAGGTGACTCCATGCACAATGGAACAAAATGCTGTCCAGTCCTGTTCTTCCCCCATGATTGGTTGTGGATTTGGCCATTGTCCTCCACATGGTTTTCACTGGCTGATTTTCAGAAGGAGATCACTTAGTCTATCTCAATCTGGAAACTCCACTGAAACCTGTACAGCATCCTAAGCAATATGAAAGCCTCCACTGACAGGTGGTGGTTGAGCATGAGGTGTATTGGCCAGGAATCAAACCTGGGTCTCTCACATGGAAGTCAAGAATTCCACCACTGAACGTCCAATGCCCCCAGGTGTATATGTGTGTGCACATATTCAAATTACTTCATCACTCACCCTCAATTTCTTCATCAAAAAGTATCTATTTCATAAGGTTGTTGTAAAAATTAAAAAATCAAATACAAAGTATGTAGAATTTACTACACCTTTAATATGAATAGCTTCATTACATATGTGGAGAATGTATAGATTCAGCAAGTGATGCAGTCAAGGGGCAGAATATAAAACTCTGCTCCATTTAAGATTGCATTACAGCATAATTAACCATATGTCATTGGTTAATTTTGACTTCAATAAAAAAGGTATTGATACCTATATAATGATGGATTCATTGACAAAGTAAAAATTATTATTAGACATGCTGAGTTCTGACTGATACTGAAAAAGATCTTGATTGAGATTTAGAAGCATTTCCCTTTTTGTGTAAATGAAAATTAGCAACAACTGCCACCCAACACATGTAAATTGTTACGGCTGCATAGACAGCTGGAGTTCTGATATGGAGGTTGTGCTTGAGCAATGGAGAATTGAAGGCCTGAATACCATCTATTATCTAATATGCTGAAAATGATAGTGCAAATTAAAATGGAGTAAGTGTTTCATCATTCAAAATGCAGTGCTTCAAAGCAAGCAGTACTTGCCTGGGAATCTTTGGGATATCACAATCTCTGCCAGTGCTGAATGTTCTTGGCTAAATTTTAAAGTGAAAATTGTTTTGTGCTATGTGGCTTTCTTTTTGTTTTCCACAGAGCATAATAAGGGTTATATAAACTACAAAGATACTTTGGTAAGAACCAGGGGAAAACTTTGGCTTAAATTTGAACATGAATTGTCCTGTGCAACGCAGTGAGAACGCAGAGAAAATGCCCAGGTTATGCATTATTTTTGTTTCTAGTTTGGAAACCATCTGTGAATTTACCAGTAACAACAAAAAGTCAATGAAGGAAAAGAACCAAAACAACCCATTGGTTGCCACTGAGTCAATTCCGACTCTTAGCGACCCTATGATATTGCTGTACAAGTCATGATTTCTTCTAGCTTACTGAGTTTCATCTCTGCTTTCAGAAGCCTGACCTTTGACGTAATTATAGCAAACTTCTTGATGCCTTATAGATAAATCACATTGGAAAGGACTGTGGGATGTGTAACAACTTTTCCTATGTCCTTACATAGGGGTTGTACATCCCATATAAAAGACATGGTTTTCAGGCTGAATTTTTCACATGGCCAGTTTATTTAATATAGCCCCCTTTATTTAATATAGGATGCTATGTACTAGCAGAAGAGTTGTTAGAAGTTATAAATTGTTTGAACTATCAGGGCATTAGAAGCATTCAGTGTTACTCCCAATTTGACAAAGCAGAAGCAGAGGCCCAGAAAATTCATGTTTCCCCTCTAACCCTCTGGGTTCTGCACAGCTTAGTGACTGAGCCCATATCAGAATCCAGATCATTTCTCTTCTGTCAAATGTCCTTTCTACTTAGTAGGCTGCCTCACTGGTTCTCTGAATGAATGATTGTGCATGCTCATTTTTTAAGCCTCAACTTTTCTGAATTCATTTTACTATATATGTTAAAATCCTATATTCTACTTTGGGTCACTTAATCAAATTTATATGTCTATATTTGATATTCAGAGTCAGAGTGGACAAGAATCTTTTTTTTTTTAATGGATTTGCATTTAGGGTAAGTAAATCTATTCACATATCAAGGTGTGTTTGTTCTTCCTATGTTGTTTCCATTTCTCACATATCAAACAGATCACCTGGCCTCAGGGGAGGTTTATATGAAAAAGTGGAGAACACAAGTTATCTGCCAGACACCTCCTTCCAATGTTTGGTAAAAGCTCATTATACTAAGTGTTAAAAAGGAAGAGAGGGGTGAGGATTCTGGGGGGGGGGGGGCAGCAAAGGGAAAGGAGATGTTCCCAGATCTTGAAGGGAAGAGAAATCAGCATGTCTTAAAGGTAAGAGGGACTACTAGCACCAAGCTGAGGTGCAGTGTCCAGGAGAGGAGAAAAGACTTCAGAATATCTCTACACGAGGTGCTCCTAGGGAAGCAAAACCCAGACACAGAGGCTCCAGCCTCACCAAGACCCCTGAGCTCTAACAGTGCCACAAAAACAGCAGAGCCTCCAGACCTGAAATCTCTGTGCAAAGTGGGACAACGGATAGCTCAGCAATGACGAAGGCTGTCTTATTACTGATAACTGGAAGGTCTTCTCCAATGTTCTGATGATGTGTTAAGATCCTAGGAACTTTGCAAAATCATAAGTAAAAGAGAATTCTAATAATGACGATAATTGAATGTCCCAACAGAGACTCCGGGTCAGATGAGTATTGATTTAATAAAAATAGATGATATGTTTCTAACACATCTACATTTGTGGAATAAGATTCATACTCACTACTTGAAACAGACTTATTTTTAGTTCATACATCTGCAGGCAATTAGGGAAAAAAGAAACAATTTTATGTTTTATCTACTCCACATAGTCTGCTAAATTTGGTGATAATAAAAGACTTCCAAGCAAGGCACTTGACTGAGGTGGCAAGAATCTGTCCTGACTTTTTTGGAAATTGAAGACACAATTGTGATGAAGAGACACAGAGCCAATCAATAAGGCAGTTTCCTAGGTTTGGTCTGGCAAAAGTTAAATCTGCTGAGAAATGCTGTGGGAACCAAAAGGCTGGGCTGTCTCTGGCAAAACTGTGAAGGAAGTATAGCCATCATAACTGTCTAACATTCTTCTACACCCTGTTAGGTTCCCATTCGAAGCTCTAACCCAGTTCTGAAGCTTTCCCCATAGGTTTGCTTTGGGCCTTGGTTTTCTTCCTTCTATGCGAAAATTTGCCTCTTCTTCTAGGACTCTGCAAAAAAAATCTGATGACACAATTATTTGTATTTGATGATTTCTCCATAATAAAAATGACATTCTCATAGGGATCTTCACTTGTTTTAATGATAATACACATACACATAAGAATTTCAACATCCAAGGTTTTGGAAGACAGGAAATATATTATGAAATCCATTTTTATAAGATAGTATATTCTAAATACAATCCCACTAATATATTTCATCTCTCATGCTCTTTTTCCAAAGTGACAATGACACCCCTCCATCGAGGGATGAAATCTAAGTCTTCCGCTGGATCTCATGGGGACGCTTTCCCTTAGGTGCCAGTCACCATGCTATGAGGAGGCCAAGCAGCTACACGGAAAGACCTTATCTAGGTGTTCCAGCCACAGCCACAGATGAGAAAGGAACCAACCAACAGCCAGGACCAATTGCCAGCCATGTGCGTAAGCAAGCTCTGGGATGATTCCATCTCTCAGCTGACACACAACAGGCAGAGATAAGCTATCCATAAAACCCTGCCCAAAATGCGATTTGTAAGCAACATAAAAGATGTGATTGTTTTAAGTCTTTAAATTTTGAGGCAGTGTTTTACGCAGCATAGATCACTGCAATATCCTCAGTTCTTAACGTGTGGGCTGTTGTTCAATTTACTTAGCTGTGTAGCCTTTTAAATAGAAATAAAATTAAAGGAATAAACTTAATAACATCTATGTAGGTTTGGAAAATGATGTAACAGAGTTAGAACCCACTTAAGATTTATTTTCTACCAGTGTGAAGCTTAGCATAGTCATTTCTTCTAGCAGACATTGGAAGAAGAAATTTAGGGTTGTTTAGGATTGAAAATGAAAACTAATTGGTGAACACAGATGTCACCGTCCTGAAGGTTGGGTCATTCTAATGCAGCAGTTTTTTTCATATGAAAGACAAGTGGAAACTTCTGGGAAAGCACTACCTTGAAGTAAGGTTGCTGTTGTTGTCGCTGTTGGTTGCTGTCAAATCAGCTCTGACTCACGGCAGCCTTATGTACAACAGAACAAAACATTGCCTAGTCCCCTGCCACCTACACGATCATTGGAATGTCTGAGTCCACTGTTGTGGCTCCTGTTCCAATACATCTCATTGAGGGTTTCCCTCACATTCACTGATATCTACATTATCAAATACAATGGCCTTTTCTAGAGATTAGTGTCTCATGACAACATGTCATAAGAAAGTGAGCTGCAATTTCACCATTTTTGCTTCTAAGGAGCATCTTGGTTGCATTTCCTCTAAGACTAATTTGTTTGTTCTGGCAGCCCATGGTGTACTCAGTATTATTCTATACCAACAACACAACTCAAATTCAAATGCGTCAATTTTTCTTCTGTCTTCCTTTTTCATTGTCCAGCTTTAACATGTATATGGCTATGGAAGAGACCAAGGTTTAGGTCAGGTGTACCTTAGTCAACAAAGTAACATTTTTGCATTTTAAAATTTCAAAGTGGTCTTTACAGCACATTTGCCCAATGTGATAAGCTTGTTTGATTTCTTGACTGCTGCTTTCATGGATGTGAATTGTTGATCCAAGGAGAATGGAATAGTTGACAACTTCAATAAAAGACAGTAAAGGAGCAATAGATGCTGAAGTATAAAAATGGCTTCCTAACTCTACTTCATACATGAGGGTTCTCCTGACACCTGGAAGTAAGTAGCCCATTGCCTGGAGTACACAAGACCACAGGATAAACATGGCAGTACATTTCCTAGGTATGGAGGAGAGGAATAAAATACAGTTATACTAAAATTAATGTGAATACATTATGGAGTAAAATTAAAATATATGAGTATTTGTGGTTTGTTTTTTTTTTAGGAAAAAAATAAAAACCCACAAGATTATCAAAGAAATTTCCTGTTTGAAAGGGACTGCTTTGGTTTATTTCTCAGAACCAGGACAGGTCATCTGCCCTTACTCTTTGCAATGTTCCTCTACATTTCACTCAAAACTCTAGTTGACCAAGCAAAGTACAAATGAAAAAAATTAACTATATCTAACAATGAGTTATGCTTTATATCTGAAATCTTTAACCTATGATTTATCATCATCTTTATCATTTTCTGTGTTCCATGATCCTTTGAGAAACCCTGATGAGAAAGTTTGATTCATGGTACACTATTCATTAAGCAGCAGTGAAAGGATAACTCCAATTTTCAAATAATATCAGTAAACATAAATTAATCACAATCATTTCTGATTTATATTTCAAAACCCTGCAGTTGCTCCTGGTAATGTTTGTTTCCATAATGGCTTAGCCATCTTACATTCCTATAACAGTATTGGTCTTAATGAAATTTAGTATTGAAATTTGGTCAGCTGAAGTCAATTAAAAAATCTAGTTAGACCCACTAGGAAACTTTCTCTACTCCATCCCTTTCTATACCTCCAAAGCCCCTAAATGCAATCGTAAGAGAAACTTGTCTTTATGGGGAAGTTGCTAGAAATCTCACTGACTGAAGGGGACTAAAATTGGGGTTAACTTCTGAAGCATGACCCGTGCCATCCAATTTACAGAATCTTCACACAAACTACTATTGTCAAAGGTGTCCTTGATCTATTTTGAAAACACAGGATGAGATCTGAAGTACTGAGGACTATTAATAAAGTTTCAGTACTCTTTTAAACATTTAAAACATTATTCAGAAATGTTATATTATGTACCCCCCCCCCCACACACACACACAATAGAACATAAGCTCTGATGGCAGGGATTCTTGTCTATTTTTTTTTTTTCACTGATCTACCCCAAGTACCTAGAACAGTGTCCGACACACAAGTAAATGCAAAAACAAAACAAAACAAAGCTGAATGGATATGTTTGCTGATAGGCGTATGTATTTTGCACATTGGTATGTATTTTGCATATACACACACTGTTTTGGTTACCTAGTGCTGCTCTGACAATAATATATACCACAAATGGGATGACTTAAACAAACAGGAGTTTATTCTCTTATAGTTCGGGAGGCAAGAAGTCTGAGTTCAAAGTCCCAGGCTCTAGGGGCTGTGTGAAAGCCCCTCAATGTTGGGCTTCAGCTCTGCTTCTTGCTCCCAGCCCACTGAAGCTAGAGGCATCTCTTCACTCAGGCAGCTACTGGCTATTGAGGCTAACAAGCCCAAGGTTGACAAATAAAATGGCACAGTCCTGATGTTACCAAATCACAAGATAGGCCATTAATTCAAGTCCATTGAAAGTCCCAAGGTTGGCAGAGCACGACAGGGTGCTAAACGATGACACAGCTACATGTAGGATTCAAATGTGCCATAAGCTAGCAACCATTCCCAAAGCTGTTTCTTAGATATGGCAAGCAGAGCACATCCCAAAGGCAGCAACTCGGCTGCTCCGGGTAGATCCCACCATGGAGTTGATTACCATCCTCATCACGAGGAATACGACATCCAGCTGCCCAGCCACTCAACCGGCCCCAGCCAAGCTGATGCACAAACTTAACCACCACACACACATACACACATATCCACATATATGCATGCACACATATACGCATACACACATATACACACACACATGTTTTTATATGTAAAGAAAAATTTTTGTCTTAAATTTAGTTTGGTTGTCATGCATATTACTCTCAGTCCCAGGAAAACTCAAAGAACAAAGTGTCAAATATAATCCTTTTGAAATGGCAGCTAATAAAGAGGGGGAAGGAGTCCAATCAATGAATAAATTATTAAAGTTCATTCACTATATAAAGACTCTGTAAAATATTTCAAATATAAAGTACAACTAATTGTAAGTTCACTCTTCCAACTGTAGTTTGGAAGGAAAACTAGAGTATGAGTAAAATGTAGAGAAATTTTGTAAGAAAAGGACAACTAAATTTGGCAGTAAGCTCACTGATCTGAGTTAGGGCACTTCAACAGAAAACTGAGTGTTGGGGTTCAATAGAAAACTAAGTGTTGGGGTTCAATAGAAAACTGAGTGTTGGGGTTCAACAGAAAACTGAGTGTTGGGGCTCAACAGAAAACTGAGTGTTGGGGCTCAATAGAAAACTGAGTGTTGGGGTTCAACAGAAAACTGAGTGTTGGGGTTCAATAGAAAACTAAGTGTTGGGGTTCAACAGAAAACTGAGTGTTGGGGCTCAGTAGAAAACTGAGTGTTGGGGCTCAATAGAAAACTGAGTGTTGGGGCTCAATAGAAAACTGAGTATTGGGGCTCAACAGAAAACTGAGTGTTGGGGCTCAGTAGAAAACTGAGTGTTGGCAAGAGCAGAATGAAAAGGACGGAACAGCACTGAGATGTGCATCTGGAGTGTCACTTATATCCTGAATTCGTTCTCACATGATTTTCCAGGGGACTTTCTCACAGGCCATCAATTGTTCTGCATGGAAAAAGAAAAGGAAGGGGAGGCTCAAAGGCGTAAATATAAGAAATGCTTGTGTTAATAGAATTTTACTTTTCTCCAAGTAGTACTTCTGAGTCTTTAATATGCTAATGTACATAGTCTATCTCCAAGAGGGGGATAGACATACAAGATTCTCAACTACAACCTCTTTCTGATTATATGATTATAATACTGTAGGGGTAGGTCTTCCCAAACACATTCTGGATAATGCTACTCTACATCAAAGCTGTCAAGAATTAATCTTGAAATTATAATCTGAGGAAATAATAATGTTCTCACAGGTGCACTGACTCTTGATGAGATAGGAAATATGGCTGGATCACTGAGTTAAAGAGCAAATCTTTCAATGATAGAAGAGTGTGGAGAGTAAGCAAATAATGAATGTGTGTCCTTCAGAGTCAATGAATGAGTGCAGATAGGGGCATAGGAACCAAGAGAAAAAAGTCAACGATATACCATCGAGAGAATTTTCTTCAAACAGCAAAGCTAGATGAAAAACAAATACAACTTTTTGTCATTGTTTTTGGTACACTACCAACCACAATAGGAAATCACATAATAGAGACAGCAGTATCTAGAAGTCTACATGTACTATGAAGCATCAGATATTGATAATTACATGTTTCTCAAATGTGGTTCATAACTGCAGAAGGCTCCTTGGTATTTTGAAATTTGATTATTTAAAAAGCCAGCTCTATCTTTAGTTTAGGAGCTCTGGTAGCATAGTGCCTAAGGCACTTGACTACTAAACAGATGGCTGGCGGTTCAAACCCACCAGCCACTCCTCGGAAGGAAGATGGGGCAATCTATTTCCGTAGTGATACTGCCTCGGAAACCCAAAGAGGGGTCACTATGAGTCGACTCGATGGCACTATGAGTCACGACTCGACAGCACATAACAACAACAACATCTTTAGTTTAGTAGGGAAATAGTATAATTATATATATGTATTCAATACACATATTGATTAAGGGCTATTTACTTATAACCTACCTAGTAAATTATTAAGATTACTAAAACTAAATATTAATTAACTAAAATTAGTGCCTTGTCAGATTTGATTGAGTTTCCTTATTTAATATATAAAAAAGAAATGTGCCATTCAATGCTTGGTAACTTTGGAATGCTCAACTGCAGATGCAGCATGTAGATACCTGGAATTTCTGTGATTTTCTGTAAGACAGCACTGCATATTCTGTCTTGACTTGGTCATGGTTTTCAATTGTTCTTATCAATACAAATTACTGTCATTGCTGTGAGTTCCATTTGACATGGGTTGTTTCATTAATCCTGCATTGATGCATATTTGATAATAACTAGATATTAGGCTATAGTTTTCCAATTAGATTCTAAGGCATACATTCAATGTGGTTCAAATATGGATCATCCTTAACCCTACTGCTATTGTAAATGTATAAATATATAAACAAAAGTACCAACTCATTCATTAAATTTTAATTGAGCTGTAACACTTTATTGCCAATACATAGCCTATCAATGCATGGTAAACAATTTGCAGTATAATATCCTGATTAGTATATTAAAAATTTGGGGGGTTATCTTAATCTCTTTAGTATATAATTATTATATAAAATTATGAGTACAAGCTTGTACTACAATATCTTTCCCTTTTCCAATTCTTTCATAACATCGTGTTGTTCCACTAGAAAGGGGTATTAGTTGAGAAGAGGTATGGATGGGCTAGATGTTATTTTTAAAAATGTTTTTGTAACCATAGTATTAGAAGATGAAGGACCCATTGGGTGGGAACTGTTACTCTGGACTTAATTTTGGTCTCCTATTAGAGCATGTAACAATGAAATAAATTTCAGAATTAAATAGCCTTTTAACTTTGCTGTTGTTGTTGTTATGTCCCGTTCAGTCCTCTCCAACTCAGAGCAACCCCCCTCCCCTTGAGTTTCTGAGGTGGTATCACTATGGAAGTAGATTGTCCAACCTTCCTTCCAAGGAGTGGCTGGTGGGTTTGAACCTCCAGACTTTTGGTTAGCAGTCAAGTGCCTTAGGCACTATGCTACCAGAGCTTTTAACCTTAGAGTTTATAATAACAAGGAAGCCAAGATTCAAGACAACTAATTCCCAATCTTTGTACCATTAGCCATCTCTTTTTTAATATTAACTCGTGAATCCCATTATCTGAAAGCGTTTTGTCCTAAAAACTGCATTTTCCAAGTGATAATTAATTTTCTTTGTTTTTCTGTTTCAATAGTCTAATAAATATAGAACTACCAAAGTACCTGAGAAAACTAGATTAGCATATTAAATTGATATAATCCCATCTCAGTGTTTAATAGATCTATTTTTATTATGAGTAAATGAATGATTTACAATTTTTAAATACAGAAACTTATAAACCCATATTCTTAGAAATCAAGAGAATGCCAAGTTGGAAAAAATTGCCCTAAACTTTTGGAAAAATTATTTCAGAAGGTTTACATAAAAAGTCAGGTATAATCTCATCCTCAAAGCATAGTTGAAATGATTGCACGTAGGAATCAGGAAACCCAAGTTGTTGGACTTAATTTTGCCCTTAATTTATTGTACTATGTTAGACATGACATTTCTACTTACTTTAAAAAAAAAAAAAAAAAACAACACTGAAGGCTAACCTAAAAAAGGTAGCACAGTATATTGATTAAGATGACCTGAGATTTGAATCCTAGCTCTTGGAAATCACTTAATGTCATGAAGGCAATCATAATCAAATAACTGAAAACTTATGTGAGAGAAAAATCATAAAAGCAGATTGAACAAGGACAAGTTGCATACAAAATACAAAAATTATCTCAGATCAAAAGCAATGCAAGCTAGAAGACAATGGAAGCATACCTTTAAAGTTCCAACCTAGATTTCTATATCCAGCAAAAATATCCATCAACAATTAAGAGGAAATAAAAACAGATTCTTTATCTATAGAGTTATTATGAGAATTAAATTTTTATTATATGTAAAATTCTTCCAACAATGTCTGGTAGATAGTAAACACTATAGTTATTCATTAAAATAAGATTAATATTATAATAAGCAACTGAGGCTTTTCCAACTCTTTGATTTTATCTGGTAGTCTAAAAATAGTGACTTAAAATGACACCTCTCCCAATGAAAATATCATAAAAGAATATAGATTATTAGAGATACAGAGATGAATTAAGGTCATGGCAACTATTTGTATTATAAATTAGGTCACATGAATAATGTGTCTAGAGAACAAGAAGATAGACTCTGAAAGTTAGAAACAGTACCTTTGTATAATGCTTTGCACTCAATGATTTGAGTAAGAATATCTTATACTTACAGTTCATTTATAAAGCACTTTCACATACATCATATCACTTTGTTATAATTCAGATCTTAATTAAGGAGTGCTGATAGCCCAGTGGTTAAAGCTTTTGGCTGCTAACAGAAAGATTAATGGTTGGAATCCACCAGTCTCTCTAAGGAAGAAAGATGTGGCAGTCTTCTCTGTGAAGATTATACCCTTGGAAACCCTATGGGACAGTTCTGCTCTGTTCTACAGGTTCACTATGAGTTGGAAACACTCAAAGGCAATGGGATTGGTTTGTTGTTGTTTTTCTTTAGACCTTAATTGTAAGAAGGCTTTATTTCACTTTTCTCATGCAATGAAAAATGTTTATTCAAAATCTTCCCTGTGGGAAGTAATTTACAAAGTTAGAGGATTGAGAACCAAGTACTTCTCCTCAAGTTGTTTGGAAGTCCAGTGCATGAAATAGCCTTAAGGCAAATATAATATCAAATCCCAAGTGCTACAATATGGGTAAATGGAGGATGCTATGAATGCAGATAGGAGGGGCATTCACCCTAGTGTTGAGGGATCAAAGAAGGCTTTCCATGACTGGTGTCTTAAAAGTTTGCAAGAGGTCATCTGAGTTGTAATAATTAGCTTCTCCTCCCCAAGAGCAAAGGAGAATGAAGAAAATCAAAGACTCATGGAAACAATTAGTCCAAGGGATTAGTGGGCCACACAAACCTCACCCTACGTGGGCCTGAGACCAGAAGAACTAGATGGTGGCCAGCTACCACTGCCAACCACCCAGAAAATAATCAAAATTGGAGATACTGGATAGAGTAGGAAAATGTGAGACAAAATTCAAAATCATTAAAAAAAAAAAAAGAAAAGAAAAAAGACCAGACTCACTGGTCAGACAGAGATTGGTAGAACCCCTGAGACTACAGCCCCTAGTCACCCTTCAGGCCTAGAATTGAACTCACTTCCATGACTTTCAGCCAAACAACAGACAGGCCTACAAGGTGGACAATTAAACCAAGCAGGTACACTCTTTAGAACAATCAACCACAGGAGACCAGAAGGGTAGAGACATTTGCACAGAGAGGGAGCTCAAACAGCAGGAATGTACAGGAAAGAAGGACAGAAGGAAAAGGTAACCACAGGGTGGAAGTGGGAAAAGAGCTGTTACATTATGGGTATTGCAATCAACGTCATGAAACAAAATATGTATGAACTGTTGAATGGAAAATGAATTTGCTCTGGAAACTTTCCCCCAAATCACAATTAAAATAAAGTCCCAACATTTGCAAAGAGTTGATTTAAAAAACAAAAGAAGAAGGAGGCAGCTCTTCAGAGTAAATGGACCTTAGCAGTATCCTAAACAGCAAAATGAATAATTTAGTCAAAATTAGTGGAAGACTGTTGTTGCTGTTGTTTGCTGCCTTTGAACTGGCCCCAGGCTCCCACACGTGACAGAGTAGAATTGCTCCATAGGGTTTTCTTGGCTGTAATCTTTATGGTAACACAATGCCAGGCCTTTCTTCCACAGAGCTGCTAGGTGGGTTTGAACTATTAACCTTTAGCATAGGACTGCAAACCACTTTTGCCACCTGGCCTTCTTAGTGGAAGACAAGGGGAATTAAATGAAGAGAAGTTATTATAAGACCTTGACCACGGCACTTGATCTCTCTGAGTCTCAGTTTCCTCAGCTCTAAATGGGGATAATAATATCTTCCCCTCCACTGAGCTGTGGTTAGGAGTTAGGAAATGAAGTAACAGAAAAATACTATATTCCCTATAAAGGTAATTTACAAATGCTGCCAAAAAGAACTGCCCATTGGCTTTAGTACTGCTTTAGGAAAGAAATACTCTGTTGCTATTCATTAGGTTTTCAGAGATCACACCAACAATCACATAGACAGTACAGGGCTGGGTAGCATTTTATTCCACTACACGTAAGGTTTCTATGAGTCAAAACCAATTGGCTATCAACTAATAACAGGAAATAAACGGTACAGAGAAAACATGAAGGAAAAACAAAAAGCATTTTCCATTGATTATAGAAGCCTGAAATGATGTTTTAGTCAAGCATTCTAGCCTGAAATACGCATTGTAGTTCTGTCAGAAAAAGATAAAACTTTAGTCAATCATAATAACAAAGATTTAGTAACAGTGACATACACACACAAAAAGACAGGGCCCCTGGCTGAAAAGAAGGCCAGAGAACATAAAGTCTAAAATTTTCAGATGAAACACAAAGCTGGCAGAGCATTTAATACAATACGTATTCATATTTATGCTTTAATGCTTAACTGAAAAATAAAAGAGTAGAGACACTGGCTCATTTATCTCTAAAACTGTATCTCTGTTCCCTTGCCAAATATGATGCATTCAATAACAGATGTCTATTAAATGTTTGTTGAATTGAAATAAATTACTTTCTGACACTTTCATGTCTTGCAAAGACAACTGTGGAATTATGTATTACACAGATGATCAGATGTTAGTTGATCCCCCCAGGAAAATTTCCAAACGTCCCCTCTTTGCTAAAGGAAATGCTCAGCCTCTAGTCTCTGCTAGTGCCCCCACATCCCCAACCCCAACTCCATCCAGGCTTCAATCATAGCACTTGCTATGCTGTTGTTTCTATTGTTGATTGCTGTCCTGTTGACACCGACTCATGGCAACCTCTGCATAACAGAACAAAATGTTCCCTGGTCCTGCATTGTTGCTGCTATTGTGGCATCTACCTTACCGAATGGAAATTTTCATTGTCCCTCTACTTTACCAAACATGATGTCCTTTTCTAGTAATCAACCCACACTGTAAAAAGACTTTCTTTAGAGGGCTCTCTCCATCCATTTCTGTCAGATCCTCAAAGACTTTATCTGGCTGAAGTTTGTTTCCACAGGACTTAACACAGAGCTTGGAATACAGTAGACACTCATTTAAATATTTACTTATCTACAATGACCCAAGATAGAACTAAGACTGGGTTCCAGGAATGCCTGTTTAGCTTTACAGCTAAGGGGGACCCTATTTTCCAAAACTAAACTAAAATTGCATTAGATTATTTAATTACCAAATAAAATGTATGATATACAACTATTTAGAAAGCAGTACAATATTTTAAACACCGTTGTTAGGTTCCATCGAGTCAGTTGGACTCCTACCATCCCTACACACAGCAGAACAGTACCTGACCCTGCGTCATCCTCACAGTCACTGGTATATTTGAGTCCATGGTTGCAGCCACCATGTCAATTCATCTTATTGAGGGTCTTCCTCTGTTTCTCTCCCCCTCTACTTAACCAAGCCTAATGTTCTTCTCCACAGACTGGTCCCATTTGATAACATGCCCAAAGTACATGAGACAAAGTCTTGTCATCATCTTCTAAGGAGCATTCTGACCGTATTCTTCCAAGATAGATTTTTCATCCAATATTCTTTGCCAACACCATAATTCAAAGGCATCAATTCTTCTTCTGTCTTCCTTACTCACTGTCCAGCTTCACATACATATAAAGCAACTGAAAATACCATGGTGTGAGTCAGGTACACCTTAGTCCTCAAAGTGACATCTTTGCTCTTTAACATTTGAAAGAGGTCTTTTGCAGTATGTGTCCAATGAAATACATGACTTTATTTCTTGATTGCAATTTCCTTGGGTGTTGATTGTGGATCCAAGTAAAACGAAATCCTCAACAACTTCAATATTTTCTCTACTTATCATGTTGCTCATTGGTCCAGTTGTGAGGATTTTTGTTTTATGTCGAGGTGTAATCCATACTGAAGACTGTAGCCTTTGATCTTCATCAACAAAGCCTTCAAGTTCCCTTCACTTTCAGCAACCAGGATTGTGTCATTTGCATATCACAAGTTATTAATGAGTCTTCCCCCAATCCTGATGCAGTGCTCTTCACATAATTCACCTTCTCAGATGATTCACTCAATGTACAGATTGAATAAGTATGGTGAAAGGATACAACCCTGAAACGTATCTTCCAGATTTCAAATCATGCAGTATCCTCTTGTTCTGTTCGAAGGACTTCCTCTTGGTCTATGTACAGGTTTCATATGAGCACAATTCAGTGTTCTGGAATTCCCATTCTTTGCAGTGTTATGTATCATTGGTTAGGATCCACACAGTCAAATGCCTTTGCACAGTTGATAAAACACAGGTAAACATCTTTCTGGTATTCTCTGCTATCAGCCAAGAGCCACCTCTCATCAGCAATGATAGCCCTCATTCCATGTCCTCCTCTGAATCCAGCTTGAATTTCTGGCAGTTTCCTGTCAATGTACTGCTGCAACCATTTTTCAATTACCTTCGGCAAAGTTTACTTCTGTGTAATATTAACAATATTGTTCAATAATTTCCACATTGTGTTGAATCACCTTTTTTTGAAATGGGCACATATGTAGATCTCTTCCAGTCAATAAAACAAGTAGTGTGTTCCAAATTTCTTGGCATAGACAAGTGAGAACTTTGAGTGTGGCATCTATTTGTTGAAACATCTCAATGGGTATTCTGTCAATTCCTGGAGCCTTATTTTTTTTTTACCAATTCTATAACATTGGTTCTTGATTATATGCTACCTCCTGACATGGTTGCGTATCAACCGATTCTTTATGGTACAGTGATTGCATATGCCTTCCATCTCCTTTTGATGCATCCTGTATCCTCCAATATTTTGCACATAGCATTCTTCAATATAGCAACTTGAGGCTTGAATTTTTTCTTCAGTTCTTTCAGCTTGAGAAATACCAAGCACTTTCTTCCCTTTTGGTTTTCTAACTCCAAGACTTTGCATACTTTATAAAACTTCTTCTCAAGTCACACTTTGAAATATTCTGCCAACATTAATCAGCAAGCCTAAATTACTTCATCATTTTTTCCACTCACTTTAGCTACTCTTCATTAAAGAGCTAGTTTGAGCCTCTTCTGACATCCATTTGGTCATTTTTTTTTTCCCTTTTTCATGACATTTTGCTTTATTCAAGTACAATGTCCCTGATGTCATCCCACAAGTCATCAAGTGTTCTGTGTTTGATGCATCAAATCTATTCTTGAGATAGTCTCTAAATTCAAGTGGGATATACTCAAGATTGTACTTTAGATCTTGTGGATTTAATTTTCTTCAGCTTCAACCTGAACTTGCATAGGAGCAAATAATAGTCTGTTCCACAGTTGGCCTCTGACTAATGATACTGAGTTTGTCCATCAACTCTTTTCACAGATACAGTCTATTTGATTCCTGTGTATTCCTTCTGGCAAGATCCACATGTATACTCACCATTTATGATGTTCAAAAAAGGTATTTCCAATTAATAGACTGACAGATGACTGGTGGATTTTAAACATCACAGGCATTAACTATTTAATGAAGCTAGAGTGAAAAACAATGCTCTGTAACTGCAACTTGGAACTCTTACAAGAGCCAGGGAGAACAATTTGACTACAATCTGGAAATTCTTTCACAATTAAGACATTATTTTGCTGAGAAACTCTTTCAACAAATGTTGCAATAAAAGTGTTTTCTCAATTAAAAAGAAATTGTATTTATTCAGAAGACTCTCTTCCATAGTGATATGGGTATCGTTTTTGCCAGATTGCTTAGTAATAATTCTGAAATCTATTAAACATACATGGAGGGAAATTATCACAAGTTCCTACCATAGAGTAATCAAAGACACATCTGTTCTATGAAGTAAAAACATCAGCATTACCACATATCATTTGAGAAACAGGAAGAATAGGAGCCAAATATTTCAACCCAGTCTCTGCAATTTGTTTATTTTTAGCCGCGAGTCACATCTAAGTCAGACTAAGAAGTCAGAATTACAGAACTTAACAGGGAAGTGTGAAGTCACAGACCACCTTTCTCAGTCTTTCATCTCTTCAGTCTCCGCTGCTCTCAGTAATATGTACAATAAGACTGAAAGGTGACTGGCATTACCTGCACATACAGCACTGATCCAACACAACTGAAACTTCAATTCTGAAAAAAACAAAGTATTCAAGAGAAGTTTTCCCAACAAAAACACTATTGCTTACAGCTGGGATTTGATTACCATCAACACTCTTTTAAGGAACAACTATCCTCACTTGCAAGAAACAGCAGACAAGTCTGTTTCATAAAAATAAAGATAACACCATCTTACATTGGCTGATATGATGAGAAACGAGGTGCCCCCTTTGGGGGCACCTCGAAAACTAAAGGCAAGAATTCATGCACCCAGCAGTGGCTCCAATAAGGCAACAACACTGTCTCCTGCCAACGTTAATCAGCAAGCCTAAAGCCGAGGTGTGCTTCTATCCGGAGCCACATCAAGGATTTAAAAGCAGGACCAAAAGCAATAGGGAGTGAAGAAGATGCAGTACACCTACAGACATAGCTCTACTGAAACCCAGTTACAATGTTGGTGATTAGCCACGTTGGCAATCAAGAGAAATTATGGCTTTTTACTCTTCCATAGCTTTTAAAAATACCTAAAATCTATTTTCTTTTGTTAAAATGTTTTTAAAAAAGGATCCAAACTGGGAAGCTCATCAACAACATTACCTTCTTCTCAAAATAAAATTCAAATTCCTTAACACAGTTTACAAAGATGAGGTAGTGGTGGCAGTGACAGAGGTAGCACGATTCACAACAGTAGGGAGAACACCACCTGACAAACGCCAGGCACTGTTCTAAACACTTTCCATATACTAACTCATTTAATCCTCACAATAACTCTGTGAGGCACATACTTTTAGCAAGCCATTTCACAGATGCCACAATATGGACAAATAAAATGATACAGCTAGAAATCAGACTCTCTGGTCAATGTCTTAACCTCTAAGCTTCACTGCCATTCTCTATGAATGGGATGTTTATGTGTTTCTGGAAACTCACCTTGCCACCCCTCCCCTTCTCTCACTGCACTGAAGTTACATGAGTCTTCAACCATGCCAATGGCTTTCTCCATGCAAGACCTCTGCACACAATCTTCCTTCTGCCTAAAATGTTCTTTCCATTTGAACAGTTTACTCCTTCCCCTGTAGGTCTCAGTTTAAAGATATCTCCTGAGATTCCACCTCCAATTATCCTGTCAAAAGTAGACTCCTCCCTCTCCCTTCATTTCCTGACACAGCACTCTTATTTATTAACTTCCGAGCATTCATCACAATTTGAAATTATAACTTTTATTTATTCTCTCATGTATTGATCATCTTTATTGTTAGAATGGAAGGTCGAGTATGGCTGGGACCACTGTATCCTCAATGTTTAGAATGACTGACATAAAGAGTCATTCAATAAATAACCACTTGCTGAATGAATGAACAAATAAAAGTCCTTAAATATGTTTTCAAATGCACATTTTAATTCTGAACACTGGTGGTATCTTCTCAGCCACTCACTCACTGTGCAGTCATGTATGGTTGGAATGGATGGTCTTATAAGGGTGGTAGTGGGTTGTGGAGTAGCACAAGTGTTCAATTACAGAAACAATGACTACTTACTATGGCTGATGTAAAGGAGATATAAGTACTGAATAGATAAATGCACTCTTAGAATAATTTCTCACCTTAAAATATTAAGATCCTACTTTCTTAACAAATCTCTGCTTGAATACCTCTACTTGTTGTTCCTCTCAAAGTTGCTCAGTCCAGACCCATCAGGAAGATCTGTTAAAAAGATCCTCCTTACTCTGAATTGCAAACTGCCATCCTGTCACTTACAACCACCTGAAATCATACAGAATCCTTGAAATACCTTAGCTCTAACACATAAATGTCCGTCTTAAAGTTCTCAGGATCAAACACAATGCCCCAACAGGGTTTGAACAGTTCAGAATAAGGCTTATCTTCCCTCAGAGATTCTATACTTTTCTAAAAAGTGGCCACAAATTAAATGAAAATAAATAAAAATCAGTAAAACACTTAGATGTATTCATGTATTTATGTATAAAATTATTAATTTTCCGGCAGTCACATCTCCTGATTGATTCGTGTTGTTGTTGTTATGTACCATCGAGTCAGACCCGACTCTTACCGACCCCTCCTTGGGTTTCCGAGGCAGTATCACTACAGAAGTAGATTGCCCAATCTTCCTTCCGAGGAGTGGCTGGTGGGTTTGAACCACCAGCCTTCTGGTTAGCAGTCAGATGCCTTAGGCACTGTGCTAATAGATGACTTATACAAATAGCTCCTAAATCTTTTCACACATACCTCTATGAAGATATTTCTCTTCAGTCACTAATAATGAAGTTTCTTTCATGACTCCAAGGAAAACTTTTTCTATTCTTTCTGTTCAGTGTAATGGTTCTGAATTATGGGTGAATTTGCATCCAAGGGACCACTGACAAAATTTGGAGACATTTTTGTTGTTGTTTGTAGGGGTGGCAAGTGTTGGAATGGCGATGCAACTGGTATTTGATGAACAGAGGCCAGGATGGCGCTAAGTGTTCTTCAATGTACAGGACGACAGCACACACACCCAAACAATCATCCCCCCAGAACATCAATAGTTCCAAGGTTGAGAAAGTCTCTTAGCACAATGATTCTCGGGGGGGCAATACCACCCCTAGTGGGCAAGGGTAGAAATGGTACAAGTCTTACAATTCATGGGAAAATACCGTATATTGGCAATTATTCTACATCCCACACAACTTTCAAATCTCTCATAGGTCATTCACACAGAAGACAAATACGTATATAATTATCTAAGCCTAGAACCTAAATCTGTTTCACAGGTAAAAAAGTATTTATCTCTGTGTGGTTTAAAATCACAATAAGTTGTCCAGGAATGCAAGGATCACATATATTAACAGAAGTAGATAATGGATTGTTTTAGAAACATTACAGAGAGTTTTTCACCATTTGGGAAGTCAGGTAATCGATAGCAACACCACTAGTGGCATTAGAGTCATCCATATTAATATGGTGTTGGTCACAACATAAAGTGATTCTCCAGAGAGGTACGAACACTGCACATTTTCAATTCAACTTCCTGTGCAGTCATTCTCCTGTGGTCATGTCCAGTTTACTTATTAAAGCATATATGACTTCATTATACATTACTTGCCCTTATGTTTTCTTTATATTATTGCTTAGGATATGATATGCAAATATATACACACATAATTATAGGTGTGCAGATGGTTATATGAACTATAAATTTAATTTTGGGATAACAATGCAATGCAACACACTGCTGTAGAGTCAGACCTGACTCATAGTGACCCCTCCTTGGGTTTCTGAGGCAGTATCACTACGGAAGTAGATTGCCCAACCTTCCTTCTGAGGAGTGGCTGGTGGTTTTGAACCACCAGCCTTCTGGTTAGCAGTCAAATGCCTTAGGCACTATGCCACCAGAGCTCCTAATTTCAGGATAGTCAAGGTAAATATTTAATATGAAAAGGAGAGCACTGGGTGTAACTGGGTTGTAAACCACTGTTCTAGCCCATCAGCTAGTCTTTTAGTATCATGATTCTGTTTTCCAATATATTTACCAACCCTCACAATGGCATCTTGTCCTTTGCAGATTGAGGTGTCATTAATATCTTTGCCCAAATAATTGGTAAATATGCTTAATACAAAGCTAATGACTTACATTGGTTGACAAGATTCATTTTCTGTAACTATTGCATGGAATTCCATACCTACCCCAGGCAACAACAACTACCTTAATACCACTTAGTTAAAAAAAAAAAAAAAGATGGCCCTGGATACTTCCGGCAAGACAAGGGTTGATCACCTTCCTCACTGAAGTGACCCTTCGCTGATCCTTCCTCCCACAACTGAAGGCACACAGACAGTTCCAATAAAGTTTCTATCAAATGAAATGGTGATTGAATTCTTCAAAAACCTTTCCAGCATGAAAAGACAAACTTTATAAACCACTTGATGGCTAATGGAAGAGAAAGAAAACAAAGCAAAAGAAGATAAAATCTTTTTTTTTTTTTAACATACCTGATCGTTCAGCCTGTTCACCCATCTATCCACCCGTAGATCAAAGTTTACCATCACTCACAATGCAGTACTGTACATGCAAAAGGGTTCATCTTGTTGTCTGTGCCTCCCACGTACCTCTCTGTCTTCCTTTCCTTATTGCCACCGTGTTGACCACTTACATTTGATACACTGATCTTCCTTTCACCCAAATCAATACTTGAAAGAAGATATAATCTCAAAAGAAGATACAATCATTTGAGAGGAGAAAGCTGATTCTTCTGTCTGGTAGCATGAGTGTTTCAACAGATTCCCTTTTCCAAAAAGGCTCAATGAGTACACACTGAACAATACACCATAAAGAGTCTACATCATCAAGAAGCCCAAAATCATCCTCGGAAATCTGGATCCTCTGAATTGTCTCAGATAAGGAGCCCATGAGAATTAAACTTACCCAAAAACAAAGGGTCACACTAGCATAAATTTTAAAATTATATTTTCAAATGATAACTAGATTTCATTACACAATTTATTTTATTTAAAACCAAAAAATAAGTAACACCAATTAATTAATGTTATCTCCTGAAATTTACTTTGATGATTAAGAGAAAATTTAACTTCTCAGTGGCAATTTTTAGGAAAACAATTGGTGTTACGTGCCACAATAATAAAAACCCCATAGTTATTTTACAAAGTACGTATATGTGCACCTTAGCTCCGAGCGGTTTGTTAGGTACCGTCGAGTCCACTCCGACTCATAGCAGCTCTGTGTACAACAGAACAAACCACAGCCCAGTGCTGCACCATCCGCACAATCGTTACTATGCTTCAACTCATCATTACAGCCAAGGTGTCAAACCAGGCCTTTGAGGATCTTCCTCTTTTTTGCTGACCCTCTACTTTAGCAAGCATGATATTCTTCTCCAGGGACTGGTCCCTTCTGACAACATGGCCAAAGTATGTGAGATGCAGTCTGGCCATTCTCCCTTCTAAGGGCATTTTGGCTGCCCTACTTTCAACACACATTTGCTTGTTCTTCTTGTAGTCCATGGTATCCTCAGTATTCTTCCTCAACACCACAAGTCAAAACTATCAATTTTTCTTCAGTATTCTGTGGAGCTTTCACATGTATATAAGGTTATTGAAAATACCATGGCTTGGGTCAGGTATTTAGTCTTCAAAGTGAAATCCTGGCCTTCAAACACCTTGAAGAAGTCTTTTGCAGCACATAAACCGAATACAATACATCATCTGATTTCCTGAACGCTGCTTCCATGGGACTTGATTGTAGATTCAAGTAAAATGAAATCCTTGACAACTTCAGTATTTTCTCCATTTGTCATGATGTTGCTTATTGGTTGAGTTGTGAGAATTTTTGTTTTCTTTATGTTGAGGCGTAATCCATACACTGTAGACTTTGATCTTCATCAGTAAATGATTCAAGTCTTCTTCACTTTTAGAAAGCAAGGTTGTATCATCTTCATATAACAGGTTGTTAATGAGTCTTCCTCCAATTTTGATGCTGCATTCTTCTTCACATAGTCCAGCTTCTCGGATTATTTGCTTAGGACACAGTTTGAATAAGCATGGTGAAATGATACAACCTGACACACATGTCTCCTGATTTTAAACCATGTAGTATCTCCTTGTCCCATTTAAACAACTGCCTCTTCGGCTATGTACAAGTTCCTGATGAGCACAACTAAGTGTTCTGGAATTCCCATTCTCTGTAATTTTTTTTTTTTTTTTAGGATTTGGGTGAAGATTTACAGAGTAAATTCACTTTTCATACAGCAGTTCACATATACTTTGTCTCATGTCATTGACCAAAATTT
>NW_006921705.1:5380528-5391421 GCF_000298275.1 Orycteropus afer afer
AAGATTATCTTCTGTGTCTGTGTTAATTGGTTTCCCTTTTCTTTGTTGAAGAGGGTCTGTGCAATCCTTCTGCCTAGTCCGCCATCTTGCCCCGCCTCTCTCCGTAATTTTTTTAATCATAATTTTTGTGATCATACTTTTTTTTATGATCCACACAAATACCTTTGCAAAGTGAATAAAACACAGGTATTTCCATTCTTTGTAATTTTATCCATACTTTTTTATGATCCACATGGTCAAATACCTTTGCATAGCAAATAAAACACAGGTAAACATTTTTCTGGTATTCTTTGCTTTCAGCCAAAATCCATCTGACATCACTAATGATATCCTTCCTTCCACTCCCTTTTCTGAATCCACTTGAATTTCTGGCAGTTCCCCGTCAATATACTGCTGCAACTATTTTTTAATTATCTTCAGCAAAATTTTTCTTGTGTGTGATATTAATGATATTGTTTGACAATTTCCACATTCTGTTGGATCACCTTTATTTGGAGTAGGCACAAATATGGATCTCTTCCAGTCAGTTGGCCAGGTAGCTAGCTGTCTTCCAAATTTCCTGGCATAGATGAGTAAGTGCCTCCAGAGCTGCATCTGTTTGCTGAAACATCTCAGTGGGTATTCCTTCAATTCCTAGATCCTTGTTTTCCATGAATTCCTTCTGTGCAGCTTGGACTTCTTCCCTCAGTACCATTGGTTCTTGATCATATGCTACCTCCTAAAATGGCTGGATGCCAACGTTGGCCAAATCTTTTTGGTACAATGACTGTCTTCTTTTGATGCTTCTTGCATCATTCAATATTTTGCCTATAAAACATTCAATTTACAACTTGAGGCTTGAATTTTTTCTTCAGTTCTTTCAGCTTGAGAAATGCTGAGCATTTTATCCCCTTTTGGGTTTCCAATACCAGTTCTTTGCACATTTCACTATAATACTTCACTTTGTCTTCTTGAGCTGTTCTTTGAAGTTCTCTCTTTAGCTCTTTTATTTCATGTCTTCCATTCACTTTAGCTACTCTACATTTAAGAGCAAATTTCAGATCTCTTCCGACATCCATTTTGTTCTTCGTTTCCTGTCTTTTTAATGACCTTTTGCTTTCTTCACACATGATATTCTTGATATCATCCCATAGCTCATCTGGTCTTAGGTCAATGGTGCTCAACGAGTCAACTCTGTTCTTCAGATAGTCTCTAAATTCACGTGGGATTAATCAAGATCCTATTTTATCTCCAGTGGACTTGTTTTAATCTCTTCAGCTTCAACTTGAACTTGCATATGAGCAATTAATGGTCTGTTCCACAGTCAGCTCCTGGCTTCATTTTAACTGATGATATTGAGCTTCTTCATCACCTCTTTCTACATGTTGTTTGTTGTTGTTGTTGTTATGTACCGTCGAGTCACACCTGACTCATAGTGATGCCTCCTTGGGTTTCCGAGGCAGTATCACTACGGAAGTAGATTGCCCCATCTTCCTTCCAAGGAGTGGCTGGTGGGTTTGAACAGCCAGCCTTCTGGTTAGCAGTCAAGTGCCTTAGCCACTATGCTACCAGAGCTCCCCTTTCTACATGTAGTCAGTTTAATTCCTGTGTATTCCACCTGGTGAGATTCACATGTACAGTCACTGTTTATGTTGTTGAAAAAAGGTATTTGCAATGAATAAGTCATTGGTCTTACAAAATTCTATTATGCAGTCTCTGGTATCATTCATTTTACCAAGGCCATACTTTCCAATTGCCGGTGCTGTTTCTTTGTTTCCAGCTTTCAGATTCCAAACACCAGTAATGCTCTATACATCTTGATTGTACATTTAGTCAATTTCAGACTGCAGAAGTTGATAAAAATCTTCAATTTCCTCATCTTTGGCTTTAGTGGTTGGTGGGTAAATTTTAATAATAGTAGTATAAACTGGTCTTCCTTGTAGGCGTATGTATATTATCCTATCACTGACAGCACTGTATTTCAGGATAGACCTTGAAATGTTCTTTTTGATGATGAATGTAACACCATTCCTCTTCAATTTGTCATTCCTGGCCCAGTAGACCATATGATTGTCTGATTCAAAATGGCCAATACCTGTCCATTCCAGTTCAGTAATATCTAGCATATTGATCTATCTTTATACATTCCATTTAATTTTGGACAACTTCCAGTTTTCCTAGATTCATACTTCCATTCCATATTCCAACTATTAATGAATGTTTGCAGCTGTTTATTCACATTTTGACTCATGCCACATTACCAAATGAAAGTACCAAAAGCTTTTCTCCACCCATGTCATTGATAAAACCATAAAACCAAACTCACTGCCATCGAGTTGCTTCCAACTCATAGTGACCTCCAATGGGTTTCTGAGGCTGTAAATCTTTATGGAGGTAGATCACCCAGTCTTCAGTCTTCCTTCCACGGAGCAACTGGTGGATTGAACCACTGACCTCCCAGTTATTAGTCAAGTGCCTTATCCACTATGCCACCAGAGCTCCCGAGGAGACAGCTTTTCCCTAGTCATATTCTGTGTGCCTTCAAACCTCAGAAGCTCATCTTTTGGCACTATATCAGATAATGTTCCACTGCTGTTCATTACATAAAGTTTTCTAGTTACATATATCAGACAGTGTTTCACTACTATTCATAAGGTTTTCAGTGACCAATTTTTTCAGAAGTAGATGGCCCCATCCTTCTTCCTAGTCCATCTTAGTCTGGAAGCTCCGCTGTAACCTGTCCATCATGGATGATCCTGCTGGTGTGGAAATACCAGTGGCATAGCTTCCAGTATCACAGCAACACATAAGCCACCAAAGTATGGCAAACTGACAGATGAGTGGTGGCTCCAAGTGGTCATAAGTGAAATAAATTCAACTTTTAAATATATAAAATTATGTTAACTGAAAAATAGGTTATATCTAAATATAACCCAGCTGTTATAAAATGTAGACTTATAATTAAAACATTTACATGTTTTCTAAATTAGTTTGTATTTTGACACTGCTTAGATAATTGTGGCACAGAAAATCAGTCTTTATCCTAATGCAACTGTTTGAGGCTTATTCCACTTGTTCCTGGTAACTCTAAAGAAACAATTTAACAAAATTATAAGGAAGTGTTGAAATTATAGCATAAAAGTTTCTTTCCTCCTAAAATTACAGGTAAGAAAACTGCAGTCTACAGAAATGAAAATCACTGGTTGTCTCTTATTTAAAAGCCCAATTTTGGTTCCCTGTAAGTCTTTACAAAATGCATGCTGTGAAAACAAGAAAACCGCAAACCACCAGAGATCTGTGACATTTTGAGGAACCACCAGAGACTAATACTTTCACCTGAACCACAGGACTACCAATTAACATCTTACCCTTCCGAAAATAAGAAGAGGAGGAGGGTGAGAACAGATCAATAGCAGGTGAAGCCTCAGAGAAACCTTGCATCGTTACCTAAATATACCCTTCATTCTTTTCGTATCATCCAACACCTTTTCCCCCAGGCTCAGCTGACTTCAGAAGTCACACCACTACATCTTGGGCTTGGAGGAAGGTAGAAACAAGTGGTATGGATAATTTTCTTATAACATACACACACAGAGGTGTTTCTCAAAGGTGGCCTGGCAAATTTCCTGGACACAGATTTCTGAAACCTATTAAGTCAAAATCTTTGAGGATGGGACCTAAGAATCCTCATTTTAACAAACTGCCTTTAAACTATTTTTAAGTGCACTACAATTTGAGATAATCAACTTGATAGCAACTAAGAACAGTTTGAGAACCACTAGGTGTCAGAATGATCTGAAGAGTCTCCTACCACCTGCTGTGGATTACTATCTTAACATCCAATTTAGGCTCCTGGGACCAGAGAGCCTAAGGCAGGGAGCCTTTGGATAGGTCACTTCATGTGTTCCCAGACACATCTGTACATAGCAGATGGAATAGTTCCTTCCAGACGCACAAGAGAATCTTGACTTCATGCAAATAAAGCAACTATGTTTATTTAAATAAAGTGCCTTGAATAGAATAAAATCTTACCAATGCTGAATTATTATTTCTTACTTTCCCATGTCATTTCAACAGGAATTCTTTCTAAATCATGTTTTTTATTTGGGAAACAAGTGTGACTTTGTTTCCAGGACACTCATATTAAAACTATAAGAGCAATAGTGATCACTTGGTGAGTGCTTACAGCAGGTCTCACGTATACCATCCATTTTAAATTGGCTGCCATGGAATGGGGTCCCACCATGCAGATTACACATATGTCAGAGTAGAACTGTGCCCCACAGGGCTTTCAGTGACTGGTTTTTCCCATGTACTGGAACTGCCAATCTTTTGGTTAGCAGCCCAGTGTATGAACAGCTTGCCCCACGCAAGGACTCCCCATCCATTTCAGGTGGACTTTATTATCCTCATTTTATAGAGGGGGAATCTGAAGGTCAAAAAGATTAAGCAACATAGCTAGACGAGTAGTAGAGGTTTTTAACCAGGGCTTTGGAACAAGTTCATCCTGCTTCAACTCCACGCTGAGAATTTGCATTTCCACCCCAGATATACTGAATCAGAATCCACAGTCTAATAAGATCCCCAGGTGATTCTTACACTCTCAGCAGGGGTCTGTACCAGAAGGAAAGGATTTGACCCTGCTTTAAACCCAAACCTATCTGATTGCACAGTCCCTGTTCTTAATCTGAAGGAGCTCTGGTGGCCCAGGACCTAAAGCATTTGATTGCTAACTAGAAGGTTGGCGGTTCAAACCCACCAGCTGCTTCACAGAAAAAATACGAGGCAATATACTTAAAGATTTACCACTTTGGAAACCCAACGGGGCTCACTATAAGTCAGACTCAACTCAATGGCAGAGGGTTTTGTTTTTTTGGTTCTTAATCTAAGGAGCTCTGGTGGTGTACTGGTTAAAGCACTGGGCTGCTAACCAAAAGTTAAGCAGTTCAGTCCCACTCAGCCACTCTGCAGGAGCAAGATGAGGCAGTCTGCCTTGGAAACGCTATGGGGCACTCATACCCTGTCCTATAAGGTCGCTCAGAAGGAAGGTCGGGCAATCTATTTCCATAGTGATACCGCCTCAGAAACCCAAGGAGGGGTCGCTATGAGTCAGGTCTAACTCCATGGCACATAACAACAACAACATAGGGTCTCTGTGAGCCAGAATTGACTTGATGGCATGCATTTAGTTTTTGGGAGTTTGGTTCTACATTGCGTAGTTGTTAGTGCTTATTGTCTAAATGGGGGAAGAATACCAGAATGTTTCCTTTAGGCTTTCCTAGATAATGAGTTAATCTTATAATATAATCCATGTTAATGTATCATTAACACATTAGCTTGCATTACTATGTCTGACTGAACCTTATTTGTATAGAAATCTTAAATTAGGCTGCAAAACTAAGAGAAGGGAGTAAAAGGAAAATAAGGATTCTGAAAATTGTTAATCCCTTGCATACAGACCAGCAGCTTCAACATCACCAGGGAGCTAATTAGAAAGGCAGACTCTCAGGTCCCACCTCAACTTGTGAAATCACACTATTCATATGCAAATTAGAGTGCAAAATGCATTGGTTTACTCCACTCAGAGAGCAGATCTCTGCAGAAGTGCTAACATAGCTAAAGCTAGTACAAGAGTGATAAATGTCTAATATGATAAGGTAGAGAGGGTGGGGATAAGATATCTATTGGAAACAAACTAAAACAACACCAAGGATGAAAAACAAAAGGAGGAAAATAAGTCCTAAATATGCCCCATGTCAGAGTTACATCTGTGATACAGGAAATGACTTGGAAAATAGGGTCAGAGTTATTTCAATGAGAATTCCAACTGAGTATGGTGTTAGAAACATGGCAATAATGTGCATGGGCCCATTCTGGCACAGAGTTAAAAGGCAGATATTTGGTGAATGAAGTCAGAATCAATAAATAATAATGACAGCTAACTATTGCTGAATGACAACTCTACCAGGCACTAAACTAAATCTATAACATTCATGAGCTCATTTAATCTTCACCACAATCATGTGAGGTTTTAACAAAGAGGCTGAAGCTTTGGATGCATTTTGTTGATAGCACCAGGCTAAGATGGGCAGAGCCTGGCTTTGGACTCCGACATATTAACTGATTGACAGATCAAATTGCCTTGAGAAAATACAATCTAGAAGAGTATTTGTCCAAATCGGAAAGCTCAGATAGAGTAAAACTAGTCTCTAGCTTGAAAACAGGCACTGGAGATAGCCAAAGGTACAAAATATCCCTGTGTCATC
Organism: Orycteropus afer afer; assembly: GCF_000298275.1. Classification (NCBI taxonomy): domain Eukaryota; kingdom Metazoa; phylum Chordata; class Mammalia; order Tubulidentata; family Orycteropodidae; genus Orycteropus; species Orycteropus afer. The sequence goes on from NW_006921705.1 coordinate 5,386,774, forward strand.
AAAAAGCTTCACGTCTACGTGGGGAAATGGCCACATACAGTCGGCCCTCTGTATACTCAGGTTTCTCATGAGTAGATTCAACCAACCATTCATTCAACCAACCTCAGATGGAAAATATTTGTGCATGGGGGTACAACTAAGTGGTCAAAGCAGTCCCTCAAAGGCTAAGAGGGAGCTTAAAGTGCTATTTACATAGCATTTGCATTGCATTAGGTATTATAAGTAATCTACAGATGATTTAAAGTATACATGAGGATGTACCTATGTTATATGCTAATACTACACCATCTTATATAAGGGAATTGGCCACCTTTAGAGTTTGGTATTCTTGAGGGTCCTGGAACCTATCCTCTGTTAACACTGAGGAGACAAGTATATATGAAAAGTTCAGTGAAAACACTCTTTCCTCCTTCACCCTTCAACACTGGAAACTGAGATCTACTCTGAGAACCTCTACAAAGAGACCCCATCCCAAATCTCTAGGCCTCCAACACAGCTCAGGGGCAGAAAACTCAGTAAGTAAGGAAAGCACAGGCTTAGCACAAGTAAGCCCATACTTACCTTGCTTACTGGGTACTCTGTTCCTGTCAGAAATTGTAAATTTGAAAAGAGGCTTTGAGTCTGTAGGAAGACTTATGCAGTTGCGAATGAGACAGATGACAGCCATACTTAGAAGCAAAATCTTTGATGAGGTGAAAAAATGTGAAATTGTTCATTATAGATTAGTAAGTAAGCACAAATAAGCCCTTGCTTATCTTGGGTCATCTGACAATGACTTGACTAGACAACAGATGTGAAAAGTTATGCCACCATCACTTAGGACTGAACAATGAATAGACAATGAGAGGAGGCAGAATGTCCTAGGATATGGAGCTTCCAGCCTGGCAGAATGCGTACAAACATCAACACTCAGTGGTTATACAGATGCTCCAAAGATGCAGAACCTCACTCAGAGCGGCTCTTCCAGAACTTCAGCATATTTTTCTGGTGTGCTCAAGGCTCCTGCCTTATCATCACCGCTTGCAGTAATTCATGGCAGGCTTTCATTTAACTCCTGGCAATGCTGAACCACCAGGGCCTTTCAGAAACAGCTCTTAAAAGAAATACTCAAAAATGGTCTTCTAGAGTTGGTTTAAAAGCCCTGGTTGTGCAGGTCAGCAGCTGGAACCTATCAGATACAGCCGTCTGCTTCTGCTTCTAGAAAGGTTATAGAAACTAGAAATTAGAAATCCAGTGGGGCAGTTCTACTCTGTCCTACAGGGTCTGTACTAGTTGGAATCAACTCAACAACAGTGTGTTTGGTTTTCTGAGTTCTAAAGTTGGTTGGAGGAGCTCTGGTAGCATAGTGCCTAAAGCACTTGACTACTAACCACAAGGCTGGTGGTTCAAACTCACTAGCCACTCCTCGGAAGGAAGGTTGGACAATTCTACTTCTGTAGTGATACTGCCTCAGAAATCCAAGGAAGGGTCGCTATGAGTCGGGGCCGACTCGATGGCAAATAACAACAACAACAAAGTTGGTTGGGGTGCTAACCCAGATGCTAACATTTCATGTCTTTCACTCTGCCATGTCCGATCATACATACATTTATTTAAAAAAAAAAAAAAAGTTTCCTAGTAGACACAATGCCTAACCACTTCATTTCCACTTGTCCTATTGTTTCAATTTATAAATGTCTAGTTCTCCGCATTTTATGCATTGCTTAAGATGTTTAGGAAGAGATTTGGAATGGCAAACAGGAGACCTGAGATTTACTCCTAGTTCTGTCACGAATAACTTTGTGTCATTGGCAAATCACAATCTTTCTGAAGCTTTAGATTTTTGATTTGTCTGGTTGGCAGGCTGTTTGTTGTTGCTGTTGTTTTATTTGGGTAATTAAATGGGGTAAACAAAAATAACTTCTAAAACCCTTTGTAGGCATGAGGTTCTATATACCAGAACTAAACTTTAAGGAGAAAAAAAAGTCAAAATTTCTTAAACCTTCCATTACTAGATGCTGGCTAGCAGTTTTACTTAGCACTTCACATACATCATCTCTTGTTATTCCTCAACACATATGGAGTATCCCCTATATCACAAACCTGATGGGGAGGAAGTATCATTATTCCTGGTTCTGTGGGGGTGAAACAAAAAGCTCAGAGAAATGAAGCAATTTGTCTAAAGTCACACCCCGAATGTGAAGGAAGAATCCAACCTCAGCTCTGTGACTCTCAAGCCCATGGTTTATTTATCAGGATGCATTCTCAGGTTACTCTTCTGAGATAGGCTAGCATTTTTAAGGTTACCCTTTCTACTTCCCACAAACAGTTTTACCTCTTGGCTTCACCTTCATGATTATCTTTAATCTGATTTAATTCCAGTTCACATAATGTTTGCAAAATTATCTTTCAGTCTTATCATAACAATGACCAATTTAAAAAAAAAAAAAAAAAGGAAAAGAAAATTCTAATAGAGGTTGCCATACTATAAAAAGAAAGCTCCGCTGAGTGCTTCCAATACCATATATGTCTAAATCTTCCCACTAGCATTGAAAAAAAAAAAAAAAGGAGCTGAGGGACATGGAATTTGTTATGTTCCCAAGTGGGAGCAAGTTCCTTAAAGTCTCAAAAATGTATTTTGAAGAATGAAAAGGAAAACAAAACATTATGATTCTTAAAGAAAGACTTCAGATATTTGAGAGCAGTATATACAAATGATTTTATCCTTCCTTTCAAAATCACATTGTAGGACTTTGGGAACGCTATATAACTTTAAAAAAAAAAAAAAGCTAAAATATACAATATACACTTTATTAATCTGAAAAGTAAAAGGGCATGTAAACATTTCTTCAAAACAGTGTTCTCATGAATACAATGTTTCTGCTGTAGTTATGTATGATTTTTTAAATTCTATTTTTAATGTTGAAAATTAACTTTGATAATGCCATCAGCATACTCCTGCATGTCTTTTATTTTTAATAGGAAGTTTCATAGATCATTTGATCTCATAGAAAATATGTGCATATAATCACATAAACTCAAAAAGTCACACAGAAAATTAGTAACATTTTTGACTTAGCACTCTCACATTCTGAAATTTATCTCCTGTAAAGAAAAGAAATATGATGAAATGTGCACAAAAATTTAGTTGCTGTGTTGCTTGTGCCTGCAAAACAAAACAAATAACGATCAATGAGGAGCTCTGGTGGCGTAGTACCTAAGGCACTTGACTACTAACCAGAAGGCTGGCAGTTCAAACCCACCAGCCACTTCTCAAAAGGAAGGTTGGGCAATCTATTTCCGTAGAGATACCACCTCAAAAACCCAAGGAGGGGTCGTTATGAGTCGGATTCAACTCCATGGCAGTAAGTTGTTTTTTTGTTTTGTTTTGTTTTTAAATTAGTATTAATAAGCTGAGGTGCATGAATACTATGGAATTGAATTCTACTGAATACAAGTAAATTGAATCCTATGGAGTCCCTGAGTGGTACAAATGGTAATGCCCTCAGCTGCTATCTGAAAAGTTAGGGTCTCACTTCCACCTGGAGGCTTCTCAGGAGAATGCCTGGTGATCTATTTCCTAAATCATCAGCCACTGAAAACCCTATGGAGCACAGTTCTACTCTAACATACATGGTCTTGCCATGAGTAAAGATCAACTCCTTGGAAACTGGTTACTGGTTATTAGAAGACTGAGACCAATATGAACTGATCTGTAAATATTCCTCACTCTAAACTCACTGCCATCAAATCAGATCCAACTCATAGCAATCCCTCCTTGGGTTTCCGAGGCAGAATCATCACTACAGAAGTAGATTGCCCCATCCGCCTTCCAAGGAGTGGCTGGTGGGTTTGACCCGCCAGCCTTCTGGTCAGCAGTCAAGTGCCTTAGGCACCTATGCTACCAGAGCTCCTGTAAAGATGCCTAGTGGCTATTATTAAATGGTTGTTGTTATTGTTGGGGGGAGGGGAAGCCAGCAGGTTGCTAAGGAGCATTATGGAATGATTCTACATCGAAAAACAAAGGAAGTTATAAATATGTAAAGGTTTGCATAAGCATACAGAACAGTGAACATTGGTTACCTACTAGAGTGCAAGTGGGGAAGGAAAGATTGGGAGGAGATGATTAAATTTTGTATCTCTATGTTCAGACAACAAGCATACATTATTACTGCAATTAAAACAATCAAGGAAGTACACCACTAAAATCTGTTATAGATGGAAAAACCTGTTGCTGTCAAGTTGATTCAGACTCACTTGGACAGAGTAGAATTGCTCTAGAGGGTGTCCAAGGAAACCTATGTGATCTTTTTGGAAGCAGACTGCCACGTCTTTCTCCCTCAGAGCTACTAGTGGGTTTGAATCACCACCTTTTTCGGTTAGCAGCCAACTGAGAGCTTTATCACTGAAGTAGGCATAGCCTAAGAAAAGATTAAAATCAGGCACTTTGAGATGTAGTATATGTTCTTAAATATCAAAAAGCATGTCTAATCAAGCTCAGTTGGCATAACATACTATACAAAACATTGCTTCACCTCCTACTTTGGCAAATAGCGAGTGGGATCTTAAAAGCTAGCAAGCTGCCGTCTAGATGCAACGATGGGTCTCTCCTAGTCCAGAGCAAAGAAGAATGAAGAAAACCAAAATTCATGGAAACAATTAGTCCTAG
>NW_006921705.1:5391881-5420764 GCF_000298275.1 Orycteropus afer afer
TATATGTGACTGCTGTATGGAAAGTGAATTTGCTCTGTAAATCTTCACCCAAATCACAATTTAAAAAGAAAAAAAGCATGTCCAGATTTTTAATATAGTGAGTAGGGATGCAGAACCACATAAAAGAAATATTTTTCCTGATTTTTCTAATATCAAGAAGCCCAGTGAGTCCACAGCCTTTCCCATCTTGTATGGACTTCCTCAGAGATGCCCTAGAGCCAGAAATTTCAAAGCAGGACACTTCAAACTTTTCAGCTGTACTTTAGGAATTTGTCTTACCAGATAACAAAAGCCAAAGATCAGGGAAAGCAAAAGGCATTAACTACTTAGCTCTTTCTTCATCACATCTGATGGGAACTAGATTTTCTCCTCAGGCCCTGCAATCACAGAAAGCATGCCCTACATCTGATCCACCCTTAATCCTTACTAGCTGTCTGTCAGACTGTAACTTTCTTCTTTAACCTAGGTAAAATATAAATCACTGCCCCAGTGAGCATTTTTAAACATTGACAGTTTCAAATAAATGTATCACAGAGTTCCAAAACACGTTATGCAAAAGCAACTGATTGTCAAATTGTTGTTGTTGTTATGTGCCATCGAGTCGGACCGACTCATAATGACTGTCCTTGAGTTTCAGAGGCAGTACCACTAAGGAAGTAGATTGTCCCACCTTCCTTTGAACCGCCAACCTGGTTAGCAGTCAAGTGCCTTAGGCACTATGCTACCAGAGCTTCTGATTGTCACATAGGGTATCAAAATGTACACTCTTTTAAATGTTTCCTATTTCCCTTTGCCCATTGATCTACATATGATCTAACACAGTATCTGAGCAAAGAAACCAATTAAGAAGCAAAGTAATAGCATTAATTCAAAATTGATTTCCTCTTATCCATAGCACAACTTCCTTTTTCCACAGACCCTTGGTTGCTGGGACAGACCAAAATAAGCACATTTCTCCTCAGTGTTAAATCACATATGATGCCATCAGCAAGTCTGCTTTATTTCCAGTCCCCTGAGGGGTTTCACATAAGATGGGTCATAGACTGAATGAAATAGCCTTTTACAGGAAGGCTGAATGGCACTTTCCAAGGGAATATCGATTCAAAAACTTACAGTCCATTAGATATGACTCACAACTTATCCTTTTGTGGTAGGCCAGACTTAAACTGGTTTCTTTTTACCCTGAAATTGTTGAAAGGCAGTTTATATTTAGGGCATTACATTTTCTCTTTAAAATACTTAAATGTATATACTTAAACATATTAACTAGATTTTTTTTTTCTTCCTATTAGAGACTTCAGAGTGTAATAGGCATTAGTAAGATTTACTTAATTATACTCTAGAATCAGAATTATCAACGTGGTCAAACAACCTATTAGAAGCTACTGTTTTAGAAGCTAAGTTTCATCTTTTTCTTAAAATAATTTAAGCTCATTTTCTTTTAGCTCTTTTTTCTTTTTTAACAGGGAGGGGGCAGTGAGTAGGAAGTCATTCCTTTTATTACACTACCTCTGCCACACATACACACTTTCACTGCTATTAATTTCCCATTTTTGCTCTCAATTTTCTTTTCTGGGCCAAGTATGAGTCCAGAGGTTTCCTCATAGGGGTTTTAGGAATTTCCTTATGTGTTTCTCTTTAAGGAAACACTAGAGAACACTTTAGGAGCTCTGGTTGTGTAGTGCCTAAGGAATTTGACTGCTAACCAGAAGGTTGGCGGTTCAAACCCACCAGCCACTCCTCAGAAAGAAAGTTGGACAATCTACTTCCGTAGTGATACCACCTCAGAAACCCAAAGAGGGATCACTATGAGTCGGGCCTAACTCAATGGCACAAAACAACGGAGAACACTTTGCTTGGGCTTTTTCAACACATTCTCAAAAATCACCGCTAGTTGAAAAAATACAATACCATATCACTTCAAAAAGACACTTTACAAACATATGATCGTTGACAGTATATATTTGAAAATATATTCTAAAATTCAACTAAAGGCCATTGCACACGATAGCGCTTTCAGTTGTTAAACACTATACTCGTGCTGCCATCTTGTGGTAGTAGTTGATATTTATTTTCTCTGATTCTTTTTTGCTATCTTTAGGAGGGTACTGATACTCAAGCTTTGTTGTTGGTGTTGTTATGTGCTGTCAAGTTGGCCCTGACTCACAGCGACCCCTCCTTGGGTTGCCGAGGCAGTATCACTACGGAAGTAGATTTGCCCCATCTTCCTTCAGAGGAGTGGCTGGTGGGTTTGAACCACCAGCCTTCTGGTTAGCAGTCAAGTGCCTTAGGCACTAGGCTACTAGAGCTCCTACTCAAGCCTTAAGGACTCCTCTTCTTAAGTTTATGGGGAGATTACCTTCATTGTACTCTAGAAAGAAGCATGCATTGTTTCTAGTTCCTTGTCATGAATATATTTTTTCCCTTCTCCTTATTTTCCCTTATTTAACCACAAAGCCTTTTCTTTCTCGATAATAATTAAAAAAAAAAAAAAAAACCTTTAGTCGTCATTTGGTTTAATTCAGTCCTACAAGGAAAAGGACTATAAATTAAGGAAAAAAGTGATTAAAGTTATATTTCATCAAAGATTTTCCTTCCAAACTTTTTCCAAATTATTATTATTTTTTTAATCAAAAAAAAAAAAAAAAAGAAAGAAAGAAAAAGGTATCCCGTGTTTCTGGGTATAAAATGGCACACTTCGGAATGGCTCCACACAGTCACAAGCACCTAATCACAGACACCTAGGACACCGAGGAGGAGATGAGAAGCTGCGCTGCAGAGACACACCAGGAGTGAGCTCTCCAGAGAACCCGGGCTGGAGGAAACGCACTCCCCCAGCACCTCTGTTATTTCCAGAGATCTGTTCAATTATGGAACCTGCCATTGCATGGCAAGGGAATTCATACATCTGGGAAAATCAAATTACTTTTGAGGGTGTATTAATATGAATGCTTCTTAACCAAGCTGAATTATATTTAATAAAAGGGATCTTTTCTATCTAGCTCTATGTCTCTGCTCCAGTTCCCTCAGAGAAGCTGAAAGCCATCCAAAGCAGTCATCCAAAGGAGGACACAGAACTCAAGAAACCTCCAAAACAGAGAAGGGGGAGCAAGAAAACAAACACAAAAAATTGTTTCATTCCTTCCTGAAAATGACTTTTCATGCATAATCTACATATTTATCTTTTTTTAAACAGATCTATGCACTATTGAAACCTGGCCTTCCTCTAAACAACAGACATAAAGCATGGATTTGATGTAGTTAGTATGTATTTTCTTCCAACACTTACTAAAAGTCCTGATTATGAATATTAAATAAATTCACTGGTGTACTACTGAGAAGCATCTCTGGCACTACCAATGATCTGAATATCACAATTCAAGAAATGTTGTTCTGTACTATATTTGCTAAGAAGAGTCCAGAAAATCTAACAACCTGTATTTAAAAAATAAGCAGCTTCAAGTGTTCCAGGGTCAAGATTCTGACTTTTTGGAACCATAGTTCAGATCAAAGGTTCTAACCATTTTTTCTATAGTGACTAGTAGGATCGATGATGTTCCCGTGTGCAACACACTCTTCTGAAAAAACAAGACTATCTGTGGATTATGTGCAATTTCCTGCCATATATTTGTAATCCTCCCAGTCAATAAAGCCAACTGACTGCAAGAAAAAGGCAGTTCTTAAGGGAAATGCCTCTGAATGCACTCAACGTTATTTTTTAAAAAAAGCAAATAGTTCATAAATTTTGATTTTTAAACTATTATTTACCTATTTTAACCTCACAACTAAGCAAATATATAGCCCTGTGTGTCATGACACCACAGCTGAAAGCTTGTCAAAGAAAGATACAGGATATTGGGTTGAATATTTTATAGTGATGCTATTCTCAGTGAAGAGATTGAACTGAATATGAAACTAATGTTATTCTCTGGGAGGTCCACTTGTTTGTTGGTTTTTAATAAATTTGAGACATGTACTGTTCTTATCCTTTCTCCCAAAAGTAGCATGTGGGAAGAAAAAAAAGTATGGTAAGATGAAGGTTTTATTTATTTGCTTGGAATTTTTACTGTAAATAGGCCTGGTTTCTGCCCATGGGTTTATAGACTAAGATATAAAAGAATTTTCTAGTTTGAGAATTTTTAGCCTATGTAGTCAAGTTCCTAAGTGGCTGTGTGATACATGAAATGAGCACTATCAACACTATGTGGGCAATAAAAGGAATCAAGAAAACTATTAACATTTACCCAAAAGCTGTAGATTTGCTCATTAGACAATGAATGAATCACATAGTTGAATAAGCAAGCCTACGAATATTTGTAAGAGGCAAATATACAGTGAATTTTAGGATCCTTATATGGTTTGCCAGCAGCATTTTTGCAGCATTTGAGATCAGAATGCTCGAATAAAGGCAAATCTGAGGGTTTAAAACCCATTTTAAAGTATTCCCTACATTGTACTAGAAAGAAGGGACAGTCTGAATTAGCAACAAGTCTAATCAAGAGAATAATTCAAGAACAGTGGTTGAATAATTTTTACAACAAGTAAAAAATCCAAACTAAGTCCTAACAAGGTAATTATACGTAGAAGTCTTACTGGACTTGCTTTAATAAAAAACATTTGCATGAAATCAGCATATTCATGCTACCACTGGCACACCAAAGTGCTATAAAAATATTCATACATATAAACAAATATAAGCTTCCTTTTCTTACAGATCTTCTTGAATTCCCAAATACCAGAGCCTTCTACTTTGCCATTTCCTTCAGAAATCTTCCCATAGCATTCTAGTAAAAAGAATTTGAAATGAAAATCCTAGGAAGAGTTTTGCCATTATGTAGTCACGTGACAGTGAGGAAATGACTACGTCTCTATTCTGGAAGGAATATCAAAGGTCATTTCATCCAAAGTCATTACTTATATGATGTCCTTCAACCAAGTGTTCTTGTGACAAGCCCACTCCTTTCCCAAGGCAGCCCATCCTGGTTTATAAAAAATTATACAAAGGCAAAAATTTTTCCTCCCTTATTTCTAACCATGCCTAGGTTCTATCTCACCATTATCCTCCTGTGATTCTCAAATGGACTGATTTTACCTTCCAGGGATATTTGTGGCATAGTGCCTAAGCCATCCGACTGTTAACCAGAAGGCTGGTGGTCCAAACCCACCAGCCACTCCTCAGAAGGAAGATGGGGCAATCTACTTCCATAGAGATATTGCCTCAGAAACCAAGGAGGGGTCACTATGAGTTGGATCTGACTTGATGGCAGTAAGAGTTAGGAGACATTTTTGGTGTCAAAGAATGAGGGATATCTAATGTTATGTGGGTAGAGCCAAGGATGTAGCTAAATATCTTATTAAAAAAAAAAAAAAATTATCAACCCCAAAATGTCAAGGGCCACTGCTAAGAAGCCCTGTCCTAAAGCCATTCATATCATGTCTCTCTTGGCTGTATAGGAAAAATTACAAAGTAACTATCAGGCCTTCTCCTGTTAACCTCCATTGTCACATCCCGTTGTTTCCATAATTCACCAAAATAGAAGATTTACCTCCTCCCTCCTCCTTTTGAGAAAATACTTCCATTAACAAACTCTAAAGGGAAAATAAACCTTTATTTTTCAGCAATACCATATTGCTAAATCATATGAGGTCTATTCTCAATCAAAGCCTTACACTGGGTCAAAGGTAGACATCATTCCAGCTGCAGTTTTACCTTGACATCCTGTTAAAAATGCAGATTCTGAAGGCCCACCTGTAAATTCTGATTAAGTTTCCAAGGGATTGCACAGAAATTTGCATTTTTGACAAGAAGCCCAGGAGGTTATGATGCAGGTGGTATTATCAGCAAAATACACTTTTGTAACCTATTACTTAAAGTGTGACCCAAACATCAGTAGCAACAGCACACTTTGGGGTTTGTTAGAAATGCAAAACCTCTAATCCCCACCCAGGACTACAGAATGAGAACCTGCACAAGATGCCCAGGGATACTGCAGACAAGTCCAAGTTTGAGAAGCACTGCTTTAAGACATTACTTCTCAAAATAAGTCACACAGTAGAATCACCTGAGGACCTTTTTTGGCGGGGAGGTGGGGACCTGATGCCTGGAACCCATCCCAGAGATTCTAACTTATTTGGTATGAGGTTCACCCTGGGCTTCCAATGTGTAAAGCTCTTCTGCTGATTCTAACGTGCATCAAAGCTTGAGCCGCACTGGCTTAGGAAACATTAATCTAGAGAAAAGCCACAGTCCTAGAAGATGAGGGTTCTAAGCATGCCTCTGCCATTCACTGGGTGTGGAAGTTTAGGAAATTTGACTTCAGACTTCAGTTTTCTTTTCTACCAAAAGAAGCTTTTAATATGGATGATCTCTAAGTTCTCAGCTGAGTCACAATTCTAGGATTCTCGTTAGCAATGAAATTTAATGTTGAAAAAAATTTTATAGAGGTATATATCAATTTATAAAGAAGCATAATGAGGTGTGTAGTTATTCTCATTATAGAAGCATTTAGTTTTACAATAAAGCATTTATTAACAGAAAATTAACTATTTCAATAAGGAGAAGAGGGGCTTAAAGCTCGAGTGTTGAACATTATTACTAATTAAAGAAATAGCAGGAAAAAAAATTATACCATGTTCACATACTTAATTTGGTTTCCTAGGCAGTATCTTTATGGAAGTAGATTGCTCAGTCTTCCTTCTGAGGAGTGGCTGCTGGGTATGAACCACCAGTGCTCTGGTTAGCAGTCAAATGCCTTAGGTACTGTTGTTGTTGTTGTTGTTTGCCATCGAGTCGCCCCAACTCATAGCGACCCCTCCTTGGGTTTCCGAGGCAGTATCACTATGGAAGTAGAATTGCCCAACCTTCCTTCCGAGGAGTGGCTGGTGGGTTTGAACCGCCAGCCTTCTGGTTAGCAGTCAAGTGCTTTAGCCACTATGCTACCAGAGCTCCTTTAAAACTCTCTACTCAATATAAATTTTATACTGATTGGATTGAAAACAGCATGAATTAGTAAGGGTTTCTATTACATTCACACATAAAGAAATAATATGAACATATTTAAAATAAAACCAATATAGAGATCGGGCAGGATCAGGCGGTATTTCGTTCTGCTGTGCATGGGTTTACTATGAGTCGGAAACAACTCGACGGCACCTAACAACAACAACACAGAGTACTTTAAAGTGTGCAATTCATCAATAATGTTTATGTAGTTGAGTAGTGTTAAGAAAGGCTAAGCATCTGAAAAAGGAATTTGTTATTTAAGCAAAATAATAAGTAAAATGGGGAGACGAGTTCTTATATTGTCAGCTTTTATAGTATAAAACAAAGCTGTTTTTAAAGGATTTTTCTGGGAAACATTTTCTGAAAATATCAACCCTTTTTATTGAGCAAATATTTAAAGACTGTATATTTTCCATATGTAAATAATTATTTTTAAAACATTAGGAAATTCAAATTGTATGGTATCTAAAACATCTGAAGACACGAAAGATTTAGAGATGCTAGAACCATCTTCTAAGCAAGAGCTCTGCTCCACGTTTGCTGTTATATGATTTTAGCAAATGACATAGACCTGGCAAGGGTTACAGATACCAAGCTAAAGAGAGAAACACAGACCCAAAAGAGACACACAACACAGGCAGATTTAAGGTAATGAAAAGGAGACGAAAAATCATGACTGGGTAAAAGAGGACAGTGATGCACCTACAAATACTGTTTCCAGAACCCTCTCCTTAGAAGACAACGCTAGAATGTGTCCCCCACACCAAGCACAAGCATTTGACATACTGTAAGATGCTGCCATCTATTTTACAACAGAGTAAAGAGGTGAACTCTCCTGTCCACAAAAAAAAAAAAAAAAAAAAAAACTGGTTTGGGTCAACTTAGAGGTGTTTTAGAATAATAACTACTATAAAACCACTGCCATCGAGTTGATTCTAAATCATAGCGACCTCCATTGGGTTTCCAAGGCTGTAAATCTTTACGGAAGTAGATTGCCTCATCTTCCTCCCACGGAGCAGCTGGTGGGTTTGAACCGCTGACCTTCTGGTTAGCAGCCAAATGCCTTATTACCCACAATGCCACCAGAGCTTCTTAATAACTACTGCAAGAAGTAGTAAATTTATAAACTGAATAAAGTGGAAGTTTGGGGGGAGTATATGTGTATTATATATCCTCTCTTCCCTTCAGGGACCTAATGGTAGAGCGTACCCACAAAGCTAAATTCAAGGTCAGTACTCCTTCCTGATAATTCCCAAACTTCAGAGCTTTCACTTTGTGAAACAGGATATACATTAATCCCTGGTTTATCTCGGAGCTCACAGTAAGTTCCAAGAGCTACAAGAAGCCTAGATAACATAGGGTCCTGAACTCTGCTAAGCAAATTCTCAGTGGCAAATGAAAATAATTATTCAAACCCTGAGCAACTGTGAAATCACCGAAAATCTTATCAAAAGAATGAATTTTAATGCTTTCTCAGCATGTCTTCTACTCCAGTTTCAAGAGGACACCAGGTGGCAAACAGGTCCTTAGTCAGGAGAGGAAAACGACTGACATGTTTTGTTATTTCAAGTCTGTTAGATATAATTTCATGAGGGTCAATTAAATTTCTAGTGCATACATGATTAAATGTAAAACTTTCAACCTACACGTATATCAATCATTAAAAGGGAACAAGAACTTCTGGTGTACTATAAAAGTACATGGAAAAGGTACACGATTCTGAAACCAATCCCAAAGCCAGCTGAATGTGTTATAAATATCAAGTGTAAACAGACAATAACCTAAAGTCACCAATTCACCAACTCTGGTCTGTATATAAAACCAAAAAACATCAATTTTCATTTCTAAGACCCCAAAAAAGCACAGGAGCTCTGGTGGCATAGTGCCTAAGGCATCTGACTGCTAACCAGAAGGCTGGCAGTTCAAACCCACCAGCCACTCCTCAGAAGGAAGATTGGGCAATCTAGTTCCATTGAGATACTGCCTCAGAAACACAAGGAGGGGCACGGAGTCAAATCGACTTGACAGTGAGTTATAAAAAGCACTTCAAGGAGCTGTAGTGGCACAGTGGTTAAAGCATTTAGCTATTAACCAAAAGGTTGCCAGTTTGAATCCACCAGCCGCTCCAATGGAGAAAGATAAGGGAGTTTATTTTTCTATTAAAGATTTATAGCCTTGGAAACCCTATGAGGCAGTTCTATTCTATCCTAAAGGGTCGCTATGAGGCAGAATCAATCAGAAGACAGTGAGTTTGGTTTTAAAAAGCACTTCAGCAAAGATACGCTTAGCTTTCTTGCCACTAAACTCAGGGTATTACCCGCCTCCTGTGCAACTCTGTGTGAAGTGCTTATGCTCATGCTCTGCAAACCACATGTGGCAAGATACTAGGATTGTGACAGTCCCTCCTGCTTAAAAATGCCCCTTAATCCATCCTCCTCTTACCAATTAAAGTCCTGTCATGAACATCACTCATCTGAGAAAACTAAATGAATATCCTCTCCCTACAAGTCCCTACCAGAACACTACTAAGTTAATCAGGAGTAAGTAACATGTAAACATATTAATATATTATCAGTTAGTGATAAACTCATTGCGATGGTAAGAATGAAGGGATTAATATGAAGGGGGCCACAGGCAAAAAGGCAATGACTTTAATGAATAAAATCCAAAGGAGGCTCGGAAATGAAAACCAAGATGATTTCTGAGTCCTTCATAAGGGTGTTATTTGTCAGTCCTGCCTATGACATTCTACTGAGCTAGACAAATTTGGTGAGGGAGGAAGATGGAAAGGTGGGTAAATGGCAACCCAAGAGCAGACCACCTGAAGAAATCCCAGCCCGACACTGCACACTCTAAGTCGATGTGCTTGGTACAGGGTGCAGGGGTCACTTTTCCATGAGATCATTTTAGTGTTGGCTCAGAGACAGTTTTTTTTAAGTCCTATTCTAATTTAGTTTCATTTCTTCCTCATTGGAAGGATTCCCCAGTTACTACGATGAAACTGGCCCTATTCAGAGGCTGTATGGTAGAGAGATTTAGAAGCAGGGCTCTAGAAACTGCAAAATTTCAGTTGGAACATGTCAATTTGAAACTTGTTTCTGATATTTCCTAGCTGTGAAATCTTATGCAAGTCACTTAACTTCTTCAAGCTTCAAATTTATCACCTGAAAAAATGAGGGTACCATTCAGGATTAGGAGCTCTGGTAGCATAGGGCCTAAGGCACTTGACTGCTAACCAGAAGGCTGGCAGTTCAAACCCACCAGCCACTCCTCGGAAGGAAGGTTGAGCAATCTACTTCCGTAGTGATACTGCCTCAGAAACCCAAGGAGGGGTCGTCCCTAGGAGTCCGGTCTGACTGGAAGCACAAAACAACAACAACATTCAGGATTATTGTGAGGAAACAATGAACTATTGTAGGTAAAGAGTTTAGCACTTTGCTAAAGCTGTTAAAATGAGCTATCTTCAACATTGTTATTGCCTTTTTACTGATGCTGGGCCCAGAATCTAAGCAGTATCAGCTTACTTGAAAGAGCTCTGGTGGTGCAAAGGTTAAGAGCTCAGATGCTAACCAAAAGAGGCAGTCTGCTACTGTAAAGATTGCTGGCTTGGAAACCCCATGGAGCAGTTTTGCTCTGTCATGAAATAGACTAGATAGTAATGGGCTTTTTTTTTTTTTTTTTTTCCCCAACCAGCTTACTTCATGGAAGATTCTCTGATCAGAATTAGGCTAAATCCCTTGATTTGACCTAATACCTACAGTCCCAAGATAAGAACAGATCTGAATAGGATCAGAGACACAAAAGGCCACAAATTTTCTGGGACATCCATTCTAAGACATCTATGTCCCAGTGGAAGGAAGTTAAAGTTCCAAATGATCAAATTTACATCATGAAGCATCAAGGGATTAGTGAGGAATAGTTCAAATGGCTTTGGAATACAGTCTGTTATTATTCCTGTAACAGAATAATATTCATTCCAGCCTCTGCTTAAGCTAATTTAAAAAATAAAAAAAATATATATGTGCAGTCCCCTGAGCATTCAGTGGCTAACAAGGCAGCCAAAAGGAGGAAATAAAGAGTGTGCAAAGAAATAAGGATTTAAAACTTTACAAAGGTAATCAGGTCATTCTTAAAAAGAGTTCACACACATGCACACACACACAAATACTGTATGGAATGCTCGGAGTTCTTTGGCAGAGAGTGATGTATAAATTTAACATATGATCATCACCATCTGAGATGCAGCCTGCAGTTTTCACTGATAATCGTTTGATCCCTACTGGGCATTTCTAAGGGGTCTGAAAAGGAGTACTGCAATGAGTGGGATGCACGATCATCATATTGTACACTTGATACTTATGTTGAGAGCTCAGATCTTCTTTTTCCCTCGTATAATTTCCATTGAAGCATTCCTTAGATACTTTACATCATTCTTAATGGAAATGGTGCATTATATCCTCTGTGGACACATGGAAATCTGGCTAATTGGGCTTACTTGATTACAATGGTTGGTGAATTCTCCCATTTCCTTCCACTGCAATAAAATGCTTAAGATATTTATGTCATTCATTATGTAAATATTTAAGATTGCAATCATTTCTAAAGCACTGTTTACAAGCAAAAGCTCTTCAAGCATTCTGTCTGTCAAAGAGAATCCATGTACTTTCAAAATGTTGATTTTCTTGTTAGTGTAAAAACTGCGTGTCCTAGTAAAGCTTAAAATGAACCAGTAGCATGTATACCTATGACTCAAATCCTATAGCAAATGTAACAAAACATTTGTTTTATATGGCAAGGAGGAAATCACTCTCAGCCCCAGTAAGCCCATCAGAATGGCACACAGCCTTTAACAAAGGCTTTCCAAATTCAAATATATGAAAATCAGAAAATACACTCTTATCTTGAAAGCATCTTGTTTACTGTTAGTTATATGCCAGAAATACTTTTTTTAAAAAATTTCTTTTCTTGACCAAAATAAGGTGTCTCGCCCATAATAATCAATACTGTCTCTTTAAGTGCTAAATGACTGTCTCTTTAAGTGCTGAAATGAGTCATTGCGACGATGACTACTCCCATACCTGTCAAAAATTTGAAACTCAAGAGTCAGCTTGCTGGAAATAAAGTACACGTTTCCTTTTGAAAACGTGAAACTAAGAGCTGAGTGGGAAAAAAGTTTACCTTCAGTCCCGGAGCAAATCAGCGCCGGGAGGAAATAGGAAGGCACTGTTACCCACACGCGTCATGCACTCGACCTCTATCTACTCCGCAGGATTCTCGCACAGGACCGCTGTTCCTACCCCTAATGTGGAAAACACATATTTTGGAGGGGAGTGGAGGAGAGGGACAGAGAAAGGAGGAGGACGTGTCCATAATGAAAGGTCAGCCATTTCCTCCTAGTAAATATAATAACTCCTCTCATTCCTACGGAGATGCCTTGTCAGGAGAAAGGACAGAAAAAAGAGGAGGAGTGCCCTTCGAAGCTAGCTCACGGATGGGAGTGGCATCTGGGTTTTCTCCTGCTCTCGGACGCTGATGAAATCCCCAGGGTCTCTGCTGGAAGTGGTGCTGTTACTTCTCTCTGAGAGGCACAACCCAGACACAGAAATCTGAAATTTCAACAATGCGATACAGCCCAAGCCCGGCAGCCTTGGGAGGCGAGCAGCTGCCGGGTGACCGCTGATGAAGTGGCTTCCTAAGGAGGTGGGCAGATTGATTCCAGCTGCTGAGCGCGGGGCGGGGCAGCGGCCGCGGAAGGCGCAGCCGGGCTCAGGCGAGACGCAACAGCAGCTTCCCAACCAAGGGAAAGGCCAGATACTAGCTCTGTTTGCAGTCTTGGCCTGAGAGAAATAAGAATGCCTCTGTTCCATCCGATGGGCACTTTTCATAGCAGGCTGGGCCGAAAGGTGCCATGTGGACAGTGTCACTTCATACGTGGAGTATCACTCAGGAAATCTAAAAGCTGCCCCCTGAGACTTCAGTTCAGAGGGGCCTGCATTCCCTAAGCCGAAGCCTCTGCCTGATGGCTATTTTTCTCCCGCTCACTCCCGGCTCCAGGCCCTCTTCTGATAGCTCTTAAACCCTGCCCTGTCTCCTTTGCACCCCCCAGACCCACTGTAGTCAACACACACGAAGGAGTTCATCCAGAAGCAGACAAAGTGGGGATTTAGTAGAGGAGTGGGGGGCATTCAGAGTTCTGGAACTGGCTAGGATGGGGGACAAGAGGACATGCTTTCCAGAAGCGCTGGCCACAAAGAGTGCGCTAAGGAGGAGGGACTACTTAAGGGGTCTCTTGAGGGCCTCAAACTCAGACACCCAGTGATCTAAGAAGAGGCAAGAGGTAGGAGGTAGGCGGGCACTAAAGCACGCCTAATGGAATATTCAATATCCTGCGATGTGCACTTTCTGCCGTGCACTTCCAGCGACTAAAAGCCAGTAATGGGCTTTGGAGTCTGCACTTCCTCTCCCTAATGTCCAGAGGCGCTTTAATGCTGGAGCCAATCGATCAGCCTTCTCCGGTGAAAGCGGCGAGCGGAGTGCAAAAGCTTCCTACTTGTGGCCAAAATCCGCCCGGCCTCCTCTGCACACCCCGCGTGAGCGACACAAACTTTGACCTGGCAAGATTAGCCTCTTAAAATGCCTGGGTAGAGGAAAGGACGGAGCCTGGAGGCGCTAAGAGAAACAGGCGCCCTCCATCTTCATCCCAACTTTTCAGGGAGGGATTCAGACGGAAGAGAAAAACGGAAGGGGCCACATAAAAAGACGAAACTTGCTTCAGGTGCAAGGTCTTTGAGCCGCCTCCGAGTCCAGGGCAGCTCAAGGTGTGGCTTTTCTGGAAGGGACTCAAACAAAGCAAACCAAATTTCTGAAAAGTGAGATTTCTTTGAGTCGGAATCCACTCGACGGCATTGGGTTTGTTTTAATTTTGTGGTGTGTGCGTCTGTGTGATTTCTTGCTGACATTACTGCTGCCTTGAAAGTGACCTTCCCTCGGGATTCGCGAGGCCCCAGTACGGCCTCGTAGTAGCGCCCCAGTCCCGCCTCCCGCCGCCTCCGCGCCCTCTTCTCAGAGGTCCGGTTCTCGGGAAGTTCAATCCCTAAATTGAACCCAACCCTCTCCAGCCTCCTCCCACCCCTCCCCCGGAGCTCCCGCGGCCCCACTGAGCATGCCCCGTGGCCTGGGGCTGGGGGTCGCCTTAGGAAGCTTTCCAGGCCCAGAGATTGGAGGCGTTCGGTCCCAGCATGGGCGCTCCCAAGGGAGCGCGCGAAAAGAAGACGGCGCTACTGCAGCGGGGTGCGGAGAGATCAAGTGAGCGAACGCGAGAAAAGTTTCCGCGGTCCTCCTCCCCACCCCCCACGCCACAGGGGCGCGTCTCCCCAAGGAGCTAGCCTTTCCCAGCCCGAGAGGGACAAGCACAGCACGTGATGGCAGAAATAAAAATAAACACTTCCCATTCCCGAGCCACGGGACCCACCCCCACTCCTCGCACCGCCGGGAGCAGGGGGCGCCCTGCGCTGCCCAGCCTCGCTGCTGCAGCCCTGACCCCCAACTTCCGAGCCGCCGCCCGGGACCTGCACCCCGGCCCACCGCCCCGAGCAGTGGCCTTCGCCCTTCCCCTCAGCGCTGGGCGTGGGGCTGGGCTCCCCGCGCCGCGCCCCCGCGCCTACCTTTCGGATTTGGTGAATTTTCGAAACGCCTGTCGGAGATCATGGAAGGACCTGTACGTCTGCGGCTCGGCCGAGATGCCTTGCGCCCGGGTTGTCCGGGGCCCGATGTGAGTGGAGGGCACGGGCAACACTGACTGACATTTATGAAGCTTCCTCTTTAGCTCCTGGATTTCCTCCTCCTTCTCTGACAGTCGCTTCTCCAGCTCTTTGATCCTTTCCTCTTTGAGCATGAGTATCTTGGCAAAGTCTTCCTCTAGTTCGCTCATTTTTCCCTGAGCCCCTCCGCGAAACTTTTTCTCGGGCGGCGGCTGCTGGGACGACAGCCGGGAGAGGCGAGCGCGGAATGAGTGAGTTGAATGGGCGCTAAGTACTCGAGCGCAGCCGAGTGCTGTCCCTAATGCAGCGCGAGGAGCCGCTTTCTTCGATCCACTTCTGCTGAATGGACTAAAAGCACCGAGGGGGAGGATGAGAAGTCTAAAAAGCGATGGAGAGAAGCAGTGCTAATCCCCAGCCTCTCGGGGGAATAGGTGATTATCTTTCATTGAGAAACCAATTAGAGCTGCCCTTCCTCCCCGGAGACCCCCTCCCCCGTCCCCCTTTCCCAATCAACTCCGTGAGAACACGCGCGCGCGCGCGCACAGCCCCACCGAGAGCCTGGTTTCTACTTGGGAGGGTTGGATCAGAGAGCTCACCCCATCTCACAATAATGACTCTTCCACGCTATGTGGTACCAAAGAAAGGGGGTGGGTGGGGGTTGGGGGAGCTTTATGCCACTTGATACTGGAAATAGCAACAATTACCATGTGATCTGGTGGATGACGCAGCGCCTGTAACTGGATCCTAAAGACTTTGTGGTGTGTATGTGTGTGTGTGTGTGTGTTTTGAACATTTCATAAATATTAAGCTGCCTTTAGACAGTAACCTGCATAAATTCATCTGTACATTCACCTTTTCCTTCTTTTCTGCTCTGGTTGCCTGGATGGATTGAGAAGGATGTGGGCTGTGTCTGTATTTCTTCCTGTGAAGTCCTGTAATTGTGACCTGGAGTAATAAGAATGACAAGGCACTAACAGTTTCAGCTTGTTTTTGGTTTTTGTGTTCCCGGCGTAAAACTTTAGTGGAAATAGTGGATTAGAATTGTCTGGTGGTGAAGTTGAATGAACATGCATATGGTTTGGAGCCAAAAATTTACTGAAAAGAGAAAGGACATGAGTTGATTGTAAACTTAGAATCTGGATTTTTTTTCAATCTGCTGGGGTGGAAATCTGTATGTTGAGCATGCAAATGTCTCTACATGTTCTCCCATTGCACTGAAGTGGCTTGCACCCCCACCAGTTCTAGTCTTAAGGAGAATTTGTATCTATAATCCTGTGTTTCTCCCTTATCTTTGCACCTATATCTCACCCCCACACTAAAGAGATGAGTCTACCCCTTTAATCCCATGTAGATTTGCCAATACCTACACTTTTTTTCTTACATGTCTGTCTCACATGGAGCATTTATCATAACATAAATCGGTATTTTTCCTAACATAAGAATTTTTCTGGGTTTTGTGAGAGGGACATATCTTCGAGTAATAATCATCCATTTAGTAAAGATTTCTTTTTAAGGGAAAGAAATAGATGCAACTAAGATAGAAAAACAGATTCTCTCTGAAATAGTAACTTTCCGTATTAAGAAATATCAATATATAATTGCTGTCTACTTAACCCAAATATATAAATAAAATTTCTGTCTTTTTCCAAAACACCTAAGTAAAGGAAAAACACACCCATTTTTGATTCATAAATAAACTCAAAAATATATTTTATTCTGGAGATTTCTTTATTGCTTATAGTTAGTTCTACTCCTCTGGTTATTTTAAATTAAAAACATTTAAAATCACCTCTGAATTTCCTAATTGTACCAGATGCTCAAGTCTGGCCTCCTCTACACATATTTGAGAAAGAGTTGTCTGTCTTATTGATAGTTGCTATTCTGTTGTTTCTATCTATGAACAACGTCATCTGTAATACTTGCTGAAACACTCAAATGATATTTTAAAATAATACATTAGAAAAAATAACTTAGCACATCCAAAACTCTAGGCATAGGTTCAGCTTTATTTACGGAAGAGATAGACATGAGTTAGTTAGGTTAGACATAGTTTTTGAATGACACTTATAAGGACATTTTTTTTTTTCAGGTCTTACATTGTCTTGAAGGAGTGCTGGTGGTTCGGTGGTTAAGTGCTCAGCTGTTAACCTAAAAGTCGATAATTTGAACCCACCAGCTGTTTTGTGGGAGAATGATATGGCAGTTTGTTTCCATAAAGATTGCAGCCTTGGGAACCCTATAAGGCAATTGTGCTCTATCCTATAGAGTCGTTATGAGTCGGGATCAACTCGGTGACAGTGGGTTTTTGTACATTATCATGATGCAGATATTATTCATATACGTTCATGTATTTATATTATTAATATTTTCTTGTTTATTAAACAAAAAGGGAGCTCTGGTAGCATAGTGCCTAAGGCACTTGACTGCTCACCAGAAGGCTGGCGGTTCAAACCCACCAGCCACTCCTCGGAAGGAAGGTTGGGCAATCCTACTTCCGTAGTGATACTGCCTCGGAAACCCAAGGAGGGGTCGCTATGAGTCGGGTTTGACTTGACGGCACATAACAACAACAACATAAACAAAAAGGAAAATTTAGACCAAGATTTCATACACACCTCAAAACACTAAATTCATCCTTACTTTAACAATAAAACTTATTTTTGCATATATCAGTTTTAATGTAAATAATGTGAACACTTAGTGTCGCTAAATCTTGTCCTTTGGCTTCAGAAATATTTAATTTAGAACACAAGGAAATCTTGAGAAAAGATAGCTTGGTAGAAGAATAAACATTGAATTATGAAAAATCACAACATATTAGCACTGAAAGAAACTTTAAAGATGATCTAACACAACCACCTTGAATTATAAAAGACAAAAGTGAGATTTTGAGAAGCAAAGTCAATCCAGGACTCCTCCTCACTTGAAACCTGAACATGTAGAAAGTCTACAATCCTCACAATACAGTTTTTAAAGATATGACTTTGCTCTTTATTACTTACTTCTAAATATGTAGCAGGAAATTTTAATTGTCAAACCAGAGTATTGATGGAACCTTAAAGTTTTAAAAGGAAAATGTCGCCATCTAGCGCCCTTAGGAAAATTAGCTAAATAAAAATCAATCACAATGAAGTGATGTCCTTAAATACATGTTAAAATGTTTTCATGACCATATTTGATAGAAATAAAAACTTACGTGCAAAAGTTTAACATTTTTTAAAATTTGACATCTAACTACTGGATGGGGGTGACAGCAATGATGACACACATTTATGGAGTCTTTAATACGTGTCATCGTAGGACTAACTCATTTTGATCCCCATGTGACTCTCTATATAGGTCATTTCCATGTTATAAATGAAGAAACTGATGCTTAGCCAGCTTAGATATTTTGCTCACGGTCACATCGTTCAGATTTGATGCAAGCATTTAGTCCCCACGTAGCACTGTTTCCACCAGAGTTGCATTAAAGTATTCAGTTCTCTGTGAGATAGTGACAAGCAAATAATGAAAAAACCTTTTTGTGTGGTTTCAAATGTTATGATGGTGCTCTGCTCCCCTACACACACACACACACACACACACACCACTTTCCAAAGAACCTGCAGATAGATAGATGTAGGTAGCTCTTAGAGGATTCCTGTCCTTAAAATTCAGTACAAGTCAGTGTCATGGGGGCAATGTGAGAATAGTATCTATAAGAAGTTTAAAAACAATAATAAAACTGACCAAAAGTCAGTCTGCTTTTTACAATCACCATGTGCCAAACATACTAAACAATGTTAGTAATGAAATATACTCCTCACCCAAAAAACACTATTGGTTGAAATTCAAATAATTGCTCCATTTACTGTTGACCAGGGTGGCCCACTCCCCTTGCCCCACTTCTGGAACAACATTGACCCTGGTGCATGTTGTAAGGATTAGAGCAAAGAAAACAGTCAAGCACAGAGAGTTTGAGTGATGTCCACATAGATTGGGGCATTGGTGTGAAAAAGAGAGGTTTTGGGAAATGATAATAGACAGGTGGCAGCTTCTGGAATGGGTAGAGAGAAACAATGATTGATTCAAACCATCTCTCTATTTCCAATACCTCTCTATCCAAACTCTCCTTTAGGTTGCAAAAATAACAGTATTTGTGAAAAACTGAATGCAGTATGCTTTCCATTAAGGCACATGATTGGTAACTAAAATGAGTGCATGACTTGGAACCAAAAACCTATATTCATGTTTCAGTTATGTCACTTCCCAAGCTGTGTGCTCTTGGGCAAGTCATTTAACTTTTGCTGTGATTCACTTACCTCATTTGTAAAATGAAAAGTGGTGGTTTCCAACTGGCCTTCTCACCTTTCTACAATGATTCTGTGGAATTTTGTTTTCTCTATGACTCACATTTTGAAATTATCAATCTGCTCTTACAAATAATGTCTATCTGGGAACTTTAGAATTTAAAACTTTAAGACAAAAAGAGTTAAGTTGGGGTTTGTTTGGCCCTATAAAGACTATAGTGCACTATTTGACTAAAAGATCAATTTTAGACTGCAGAAGTTGGTAAAAATCTTCAGTTTCTTAATCTTTGGCTTTAGTGGTTGGTGTGTAAATTTGAATAATAGTAGTATTAACTCTACTTTCTTATAGACATGGATATTATCCTATCACTGACAGCATTTTACTTCAGGATAGATCTTGAAATTTTCTTTTTAATTATGAATTGATGCCATTCTTCTTCAATTTGTCATTCCTGTCATAGCAGACCATATGATTTTTGTGGCAGGTAAAGTTATGTGTCAACTTGGGTGGGCCTGGTTTTGAATGGCTGGGCAGCTAGATGTAGTTATTCCCCATGATGAGACTGGTAATCATCTCCATGGTGGAATCTATTGTAAGCAGCTGAGCCTTACTTACTGTGAGCCTTAGGGGTATGGTCTTTGTCCAGTATATCAGAAGAAGCTTTCAGAAAGTCTTGAGCTTTTGGCACATCTGTATCCTGCACTTGGCGGACTCTTCATCTCAGTGGCCTGATATGTCTTCAGATCTTGGGACTGTACCACTTTACTTGTCAACCATGGGTTTGTCAGTGTCAGCAGCCAGCAGCTGTTAAGAGAAGCCTCCAACTGCAGTGGGCCAGGAGCAAGAGGCAGAGCTGAAGCCCAAGATCCAGGGGCTTTCACCCATCCCCTAGAGCTGGCACTTTGAACTTGGACTTCTAGCCTCTTAAACTGTCAGATAATAAATCCCTGTTTGTTCAAGCCATCCACCTGTGGTATTTTCTGTTAGAGCAGTACTACATAACCAAAAGAATTGTCTCTTCAACATAGCCAATACCAGTCCATTTCAGCTCACTAATGCCTAGAATATTGATCTTTATGCATTCCATTTCATTTTTGACAACTTCCTATTTTCCTAGATTCATGCTTTATATATTCCACATTCCAACCATTAATGAATGTTTGCAGCTATTTCTTCTTGTTTGAGTTAGGACCCCTCAACAAATGAAGGTCCCAAAATTTTACTCCATCCATGTTATTAAGATTAACTCTACTTTGAGGAGGCAGCTTTTCCCTTGTCGTATTTTTCAAGACCAGTGGCTTATTCATTGCAAATACCTTTTTTCTTTCTTTCTTTTTTTAAAATTGTGATTTGAGTAAAAATTTACAGAGCAAATACACTTTCCATACAGCAGTTCACATACACTTTGTCTCATGACATTGACCACAATTCACCACAATGCAACATGTCCCCTCCTACATTCTCGTGACAGTTACTACTTCCCTGTGTCCATCCCTCCATGCACTCCTACCCCCTGAGCTGTCTCCCTGTGCATAAGCAGTCTTTCTTTCTCCCATGCTTGCTGACTCCAAGAAGTGTATCTACCTCAGGTAAATGTTCAACTCCTATACCTGTCTTTTGTTTGGCTGGAAGCCACAGGTGTGCATTCAACTCCAGACCTAAAGGGCAGCTAGGGGCCATAGTCGCAGTGGTTCCACCAGGCTCCATCAGGCCAGCAAACCTGTTCCCTGCTTTTTTTTTCCCCAAAATGATCTTGAGTTTTGTTCCACATTGTTCTCCATGTCTATCCAGGATCTCCTAGAAAGATCCTCTTCCAAGTGGTTGACAGTAGTAGCCAGGCACCATCTAGTTCTTCTGGTCTTATAGTCATACAGGCTGCAAATCGGATGGTGTACCAGTCGCTAGGACTAATTGTTTCCATGAATTTTAGGTTTTCTTCATTCTTCTTGGCTCTGGACGAGGAGAGACCCATCGTTACATCTAGATGGCAGCTTGCAAGCTTTTAAGATCCTAGTCGCTACTCACCACAGTAGGAGGTGGAACAATGCTCTATGTAGTATGTTATGCCAATTGAGCTTGATGTCCTCTGCGACTATGGTCCCGAGCCCACAGGTTCAACTACTTGCTCCCTCTGGGTAGCTGGCTGTGACCAAGCAGTGACTACAACCTTGCCCCTTGTCAGCCCCATTATACACCTGGGAATTCAGATCATACACAAAAAGTTATTTGACCACTTTCTGCCAACCCTATACAAGTTCTTGGGTGCACTCTCCACTTCATATACATATCTAATATTTCAGCCTACTCACCCATCTATCCACCCATCTAACCATGTTTGCCTTCACTGACCACACTGTACTATATGCGCAAAAGGGTTCATCTTTGTTGTCTGTACTTCCCACATACCTCTCTTTGTCTTTCTCTTCCTCGATGCCACTATATTGATCACTCACATTTGGTACATTGCCCTTCTCTTCACCCAAATCAAAACTTATCTCTATCTATCTAACAGTGCAAATACCTTTTTTCAACAACATAAATGATGACTATATATGTGGACCTTGCCACATAGAATATACAAGAATCAAATCAACTACATTTGAGGAAAGAGGCAATAGAGAAGCTCAATATGATAAGTCAAAACAAGGCCAGGAGCAGACTGTGGAATAGATCATCAATTGCCCATATGCAAGTTCAAATTGAAGCTGAAGAAAATTAAAACAAGTCTATTGCAAGCTCTTGTGGCATAATGCCTAAGACATTTGACTGCTAACAAGAAGGCTGGTGGTTCAAACCCACCAGCCACTGCTAGAAAGGAAGATTGGGCAATCTACTTCCATAGAGATACTGCCTCAGAAACCCAAGGAGGGATCGCTATGAGTCAGAATTGACTCAGTGGCAGTGAGTTTAGTTTCTTTGGGATGAGACCCAAAATATGATCTTAATTGTATCCCACCTGAACGTAGAGACCATCTGAAGAATAGTTTTGACTCACTGAGCACCACTGACCAAACAGATGACTTGTAGGATGACATCAAGAACATTATATGTGAAGAAAGCAAAAGGTCATTAAAAAGACAGGAAAGGAAGAAAAGACCAAAATAGAAGTCAGAAGAGACTCTGAAACTTGCTCTTGAATGTAGAGTAGGTAAAGCAAATGGAAGAAATGATGAAATAAAAGAGCTGAAGAGAAGATTTCAAAAGGCAGCTCAAGAAGACAAAGTAATGTATTATAATTAAATGTGCTAAGATGAATTGGGAGCTCTGGTGGAGCAGTGCCTAAGGCACTTGACTGCTAACCAGAAAGTTGGCAGTTCAAACCCACCAGCCACTCTTCGGAAGGAAGGTTGGGCAATCCTACTTCCGTAGTGATACTGCCTTGGAAACCCAAGGAGGGGTTGCTATGAGTTGAAGATGACTTGATGGCACATAACAACAATACCTGGAAATAGAAAGCCAAAGGAAAGAACATGCTTGGCATTTCTCAAGCTGAAAGAACTGAAGAAAAAATACATACTTCAAATTGCAATATTGACGGATTCTAGAGGTAAAATAATGAATGATGCAGGAGCATCCAAAGAAGATAGAAGGAATATGCAGAGTCACTGTACCAAAAAGAATTGGTCAACATTCAGTTGTTTCAAGAGGTAGCATATTATCAAGAACCAAAGGTATTGAAGGAAGAAGTCCAAGCTGCACTGAAGGAATTGGTGAAGAACACCAATTCTTGATGGACTAGCCACTGAGATGTTTCAACAAATGGATGCAGTGCTGGAGGCACTGTCAAGATTAAGGAAACAGCTACCTGCCAGCCAACTGGAAGAGATCCATATTTGTGCCCATTCCAAAGAAAGGTGATCCAAAAAATGTAGAAATTATTAAACAATATAATTACTATCACACATAAGTAAAATAATTTAAAAATGCTTGCAGCAGTATTAACAGGAAACTGCTAGAAATTCCATCTGGATTCAGAAGAGGAGGTAGAACAAGGGGAATATCATTGATGATGTCAGTTGAATCTTGGCTGAAAGCAAAGAGTACCAGAAAGATGTTTACCTGTGTTTTATTGACTCTGCAAAGGCATTTGACTATATGGATCTTAACAAAATAAGTATAAAATAGCAAAGAATGGGAATGACAGAACAGTTAATTGTGCTCATGAGGAACTTGTATGTAGACCAAGAGGCTGTCGTTTGAACAGAACAGGGAGATACTGCATGGTTTAAAAACAGGATTGAACAGAACATGGAGATAGTGCATGGTTTAAAACCAGGAAGGTTGTTTGTCAGAGCTGTATCATTTTACCATATTTATTCAATCTGTATGCTGAGCAAATAATCTGAGAAGCTGGACTATATGAAGAAGCATGCAGAATTAAGCTTGAGGGAAGACTCATTAACAACCAGCAATATGCAGATAACACAGCCTTGTTTATTGAATTTGAAGATGACAGTCTTCAGATTGGATTAAAATTCAATATAAAGAAAACAAAAGTCCCTTCCCGATAAATGCAACATCATGATAAATGCAAATCACGATAAATGGAGAGAAGATTGGAGTTGTCAGGGATTTCATTTTACTTGGATCTACAATCAATAACCATAGAAACAGCAGTCAAGAAATAAGATATCGTATTGCAATGGACAAATCTGCTGCAAAAGACCTCTTTAAAGTGTTAAGAAGCAGAGATGTCACTGTGAAGACTAAGGTATGCCTAACACAAACCATGGGAGCTCTGGTAGCATAGTGCCTAAGGCACTTGACTGCTCACCAGAAGGCTGGCGGTTCAAACCCACCAGCCACTCCTCGGAAGGAAGGTTGGGCAATCCTACTTCCATGGTGATACTGCCTCGGAAACCCAAGGAGGGGTCGCTCTGAGTCGGGGCCGACTCGACGGCAAACAACAACAACACAAACCATGGTATTTTCAATTGGTTCATAGCCACATGAAAGCTGGACAATGCATAGTGAAGACCAAAAAAGGATTGATGCCTTTGAATTGTTTTGTAGGCAAGGAATACTGAAAATACCATAGGTACCCAGAAAAATGAACTAATCTGTCCTAGAAGAAGTGTAGCCAGAATGCTCCTTAGAAGTGAGAATGGCCAGACTTTTTGTCTCACCTACTTTGGTCATGTTGTCAGAAGTGAACTGTCCCTACAGAAGGATATCATGCTTGGTTAAGTAGAGGGTCAGCAAAAAAGGGAAAGACCTTCAATGACATGGACTGACACAGTGGATACAATGAAGGGCTCAAGCATAGCAAGGATTTTGAAGATGGTGCAGGACCCAGCAGTCTTTCATTCTGTTGCACATGGGGTCGCTATGAGTCATAGCTAAGTAGTTGGGACCTTACAACAACAGCAGAGCATTTTCAGTTAAGCATACATCATACTAGATGTGTCTTCAATATTGTCAATGGAACCAGTCACATTCTGGGGATCATTTTTTGTGTGATCACCACCTTGGGGAAGATAAAAGGTTGAAGTCCTGAAATAAACTTCCATTACTTTAACTACCACACAGAGCAAGAATATAACAAATGAAATGTGCCTTCAAAATTAGTTTCAAAATTAGTTTCTAGTTATTGAGTTTAATGAATCATAACAATAATGTTTTAAAAGAATATGTCCCATAAATGCTTCTCACAGTGTGGTCCTGATGATGTAAATGGCATTATTTTTCATTCTATATGCAACAAGAAGGAGCTCTGGTGGTGTAGTGCCTAAGGCTCTTGACTGCTAACCAGAAGGCTGGCGGTTTGAACCCACCAGCCACTTCTCGGAAGAAAGGTTGGGCAATCTACTTCCGTAGTGATACTGCCTCGGAAACCCAAGGAAGGGTCGCTATGAGTCAGGTCTGACTCGACAGCACATAACAACAACAACATGCAATAAGAAGACCATTGCCTTTTCCAATTTCCTGTGATATCTAGCTTTGAAAGAAATAATTCTTCCTAGAATTCTGAAAAATAAATCTGCATTTGTGGTAATTAGGCAGCAAGATAAAAATAATGCATTACTCAACTACTTTTTTAAAAAATCCCCATTAAAAATGTTAGAAACATTTCACCATTATCAGACACCTGTCTTCCCAAGAGTCATTTTTACTAAAACTACTTCAATGCATTTCAAATGGATACTCGGGGACATAAAAAGTTACAGTTATTTATAAACTATTTAAAGCACACTGGTTAAAATATGAACAGCCTTCTGAGTATGGCAAGTTCTCTTGCATGAATCATGTTTATCTTTAAAGTTATGCCTTACTATTACTGAAGTGTAAATCATCCCAACTATAGATCCTAGAGAGGATTGAACCTGTTCTTTAGTTTAAATTGCTACAAAGTAGAAATATTACTGAAATTTAGCCTTTGTAGTAGACTACCACTGCAACCTTGGGCAAATTATTTAATTTACTGAGACTTAGTTTTCTTATCTGTAAAATATCAATAATTCTCTTTCCTTTTTAATACTATTATTTTTGATAAAGTGTTTGGCTCTGAGCATACACTGAAATAATCTTAGATTGTTATTAAATAAATGATTCCATAGCCATCCATGGAAATTAAACACCCCTACATGATATTAAGGAGCTCTGGTGGCATAGTACCTAAGGCATTTGACTGCTAACCAGAAGTCTGGAGGTTCAAACCCACCAGCCACTCCTCAGAAGGAAGATTGGGCAATCTACTTCAGTACGTATACTACCTAGGAAACCCAAGGAGGGGTCGCTATGAGTCAAATCGACTCGACAGCAGTGAGTTTTTGGTTTTTAGGACATGATATTAAGGAGCTCTTGTCATGCAGTAGTTAAAATGCTCAGCTGCTAACCAAATCCATCAGCCACTCTGGGAGAGAAAGATGTAGCAGTATGCTTCTGTAAAGATTACAGCCTAGGAAACACTATGGTGCAGTTCTACTCTGTTCTGTAGGATCTCTATGATCTATGGAGAATTGACTCCACGACAACAAGTTGAGTCTTTCATGTTCCATTAAGGAGACCTAGTGGCACAGTGGTTAAGCACTTGGCTGCTAACTGAAAGGTCGGTAATTCGAACCCATTTGTAACTCTACAAGAGAAAAGACCTGTCAATCTGATTCTGCAGAGACTTCAACCTTATGGGAACCCTATGGGGCAATTCTACACTGTCTTATAGCGTTGCTAGAGTCAGAATGACTCAACAGCAAAGAGTTTCAAATGATATTACTCTCCATGTCTGTAAACCAATCTCAAAAGGAGCTCTGGTGGAGCAGTGAGTAAGACATTTGGCTGCTAAACAGAAGGTCGGCAGTTCAAACCCAACAGCTGCTCCATGGAAGATGATGCAATTTAGTTCCATAAAGAGTTATAGCCTTGGAAACCCAATGGGAGTTGCTGTGGTTTTTTTTTTTTTTTTTTTTTTTGTTGTTGTTGTTATACCAATCTCAAATATTTGAGAAAAGTTGGGAGGAGGACAATATAAATTCTTTTTCAAGTTTTTTTTTTTTTTAATTTTACTTTTGGTTTGATTTTTAAAGTGAGAGAACTGGACTCATCTATTTGGAACTTTTTTCTGTAAATTGTATTTTAATAGAAAATGCATGTACCCATTAAAAACAACCTATTGCCATCAAGTTGATTCTGATTCATAGCAATCTTATATTTAAAAAATCACAAAAGGATAATACAATGAAAGGCAAGTCTCCTTCTCATTCC
This sequence comes from Orycteropus afer afer, assembly GCF_000298275.1. NCBI lineage: Eukaryota > Metazoa > Chordata > Mammalia > Tubulidentata > Orycteropodidae > Orycteropus > Orycteropus afer. The sequence continues at coordinate 5,418,636 of NW_006921705.1, forward strand.
TCTTCCCCAGCTTACTAATTACCCTTTACAACAGTTCACTATTACCACTGATTTGTGTTACCCTTCATTAAATACTCTATTCATGTATAAGCATTGTTTACTTTGTTAGGTGCCATCGAGTTGGTTTCTACTCATAGTGACACCATGTACAACAGAACAATGCTATGCTATCATCACATTGTTGCTATGTTTGAGCCCATTGTTGCAGCCATTGTTTCACTCCACCTCATTGAGGGTCTTCCTCTTCCTCACTGACCCTGTACTCTTACCAAGCATTATGTCTTTCTCCAGGGACTAGTCCCACCTGCTAATGTGTTCAAATTAAGCGAGACAAAGTCTCACCATCCTCGCTTCTAAGAAGCATTCTGGCTGTACTTTTTCCAAGACAGATTTGTTTGTTGTTTTGGCAGTTCATGTTACATTCGATATTCTTTGGCAATGCCATAATCTAAAGGCATCAGTTCTTTTGTGGTCTTCCTTATTCATTGTCAGGAGCTCTGGTAGCATTTGCCTAAGGCATTTGACTGCTAACCAGAAGGCTGGTGGTTCAAACCCACCAGCCACTCCTTGGGAGGAAGGTTGGGCAATCTACTATCTGTAGTGATACTGTCTCAGAAACCTAAGGAAGGGTTGCTATGAGTCGGGTTCGACTCGACGGCACATAACAACAACAACAACTTATGTAAATATAAGCATATTTGTATGTAAATATGCATGTAAATACACATTTTTACATAAATCGAATTTATTACTGATTTATATGTTAACCAATTGCCTATCTTTGGGGTATTATTTCATGAATTTCAGAGCCATTTGTCCAGTGCAATATATCACAACTGTCCCTCTTAGTGATAAAAGTACTCAGTAACTAGTAGGAGGTCCCTAGACGGTACAAACAGTTTGCACTTGACTCCTAGCCTAAGGGTGAGTGGTTCGAACCAACCCAGTGACACCATAGAAGAATAGCCTGGCAATCTGCTTCTGTAGAGTATGGTCACAAAACCCTATGGAACAGTTCTACTCTGTAACACATGGGGTCACCATGAGTTGAAACTTGATGGAAACATTTTTTTTTTTAACAAGGCAGGAAAACTGTTCAATTTAGAGTGTGTGCCCTTGTTTTATACAATGAAATTATTTATGTTTATATTTTTTCTTTCTCTTAAAAAGAAATTTAGCCCTTGTTGAATTAAATATATTTAATAACTCCAGAGTGATCTGGTATTTTAAGAGAACAAGCCAAATATTATTAGATTTGTATGTTTTTAAAAAATATGTTAAATTACTTCTGGCCTTACTTCTTACCACCTGCTTTTGTTGATGGGGACATTCATCTGTGCTTATCTCAGATTATTTCAAATTAACAATTCCCAAATAAAAAATGCTAACAAATACAGGCAAATGGAGCATTATATTTTGATAGTCTGTTGACCCTTTTTAACTATCATGATTTTATCTGCTTTAATCAAAACCACATAGTTAGTTAAATAGTTCACCTACTATTTCAGATTCAGTACAGATTTGTAATTTATCAGAAATGTCTGGGCATTTATTGTAAAAAAACCAAATTATGGTATGCATGGGGGAGTGTACCCAAGACCATGTATGAGGTTTGCAGATAATGGTTGTACAAGTGCATTTGTACATTCTGTAAGAATTCCCAGGTGTATAGTAGAGCTGACAAGGCACAAGGTTGTAGTCACTTCTTGGCCACAGCCAGCTACCCAGAGGGAGCAAGTAGTTGAACCTGTGGGTGGGCTCAAGACCATAGTCACAGGCGACATCAAGTTCAATTGGCATAACATACTACACAAAACATTGTTCCACCTCCTACTTTGGAGAGTAGCGACTGGGATCTTAAAAGCTTGTAAGCAGCCATCTAGATGCAATGATGGGTCTCTCCTCGTCCAGAGCAAAGAAGAATGAAGAAAACCAAAAATTCATGGAAACAATTAGTCCTAACGACTGGTACACCATGTGGTTTCGCAGCCTGTATGACTATGAGACCAGAAGAACTAGATGGTGCCTGGCTATCACTGTCAACCACTTGGAGGGGACTCTATGAGATCCCAGATAGAGAGGGAGAACGATGTGGAACAAAACTCAAAATCATTTGGAAAAAAAAAAAA
>NW_006921705.1:5421769-5429576 GCF_000298275.1 Orycteropus afer afer
CTACTTTGCCTCTAAATCATCTCTCTAGCTTAAGTATGTCAGTGAAAACAAACTCTTCCTTTGAAAGTCTCCATTAAATAAAAATTCATATTTAATGTTAAGAACAGAAATGTAGTGATATGAAGAACAATAGGAAATGCCACAGGTTGGTGAATGTTAGCCTCTGGTGCGTCCTTATCATCATGACCAACAATTTCCTCTCCTCCATAGCTAGACACACAAATTTACTTTTTGTTCAAATGTCAAATTAGCATTCTAGGAAAGACAGAGGAGAAGGGACATTCACATCAGGAATCCTTTTAAAAAGATGTAAATCATAGATCTGGCATTATTCCTTTGAAAAAGAAATTAAAAGTCAGTGTTTGTATTACCTAAGCATATGTATGTGGTTTCATTAATTCAACAAATATCTCTTACTCGCTCTTCCATAGGTCACAGACACTCTACTAAATACTGAAGAAACAGAAAGATGAGTAAGACAGAGGGTCTGTCCTCAAGAAGCTTATGGAAGTGCAGAAGGAGCAACTTAAGGTTAGGGAGCACAGATAAATAAACAGAAAATGGTAAAATAAAAATTAAAAGGCTTTTCTCAAATTGCTACAAAAATACAGAAGAAAGGGATAGAAAAGAAGTAAGATGTATGTGTGTGTGTGATGAGGTTGCCTAAGTCCAATTCTTTAAAAATTAATTTGCTGAAAAAGTAATTCGCATAAAGCCAAAATGACCAAATAAGCAATATGACATAAGCCCAAGTTGTTGAAACTAGAGAATGAATTTGCCAAATAACCAATATGCTGTGTTCCTATAATGTATATTTTACCAAAAACTTTCCTGAAGGTAGATCCTTTCTGAATATATGTATAATGCCTTTGAATAGATCCTTAAATGAATATGTATCTCCAGAAAGGGGATAGTGAAGTGCTGGGAGTCGTGAGGGTGAGGTGATGCCACATCCTTGCCAGAATGGAAGTTCAGGGCCTCTTGGAATGCTTCTTTATATGGACTCTGAATTTTATCCTGGAAGTCACAGATAATTTAATAAAATGCTATAACCAGAAGGATTTTATGGCACATAGCTCATGGAAGATTCCAAAGTGTCATGTGAAAGCAGCTAAATATTATCTGTGCCTACAGCACTTGACTGCTAATCAGAAGGCTGGCAGTTCAAACCCACCAGCCACTCCTCAGAAGGAAGGTTGGGCAATCTACTCCTTAGTGATACCACCTGGGAAACCCAAGGAGGGGTTGCTATGAGTCAGGTCCGGCTCAACAGCACATAACAACACCAACAAATATTATCTGTGGCACGGATAAACTGATAGTATTGTCTCCTCACTAGGTTTTCTGTTGGCTTAATATTAGTCTCTTTTTCTAATTCTGTAAAACCAGACCTGTTGTGGACAAGTCACTTCCAATTCACGACAGCCCCATATGTGCAGAGTAGTACTGTGCTCCATAGGACTTTCATGGCTATAACTTTTTGGAAGCAGATCACCAGGACTTTCTTCCAAGGTACTTCTGGGTGGGTTCAAACCACCAACCTTTGGGGTAGTAGCCTAGCACTTAATCATTTGCACCACCAGGGACTCCTATGAAAAGGAATCCTATAAAGATTCTTTGGTATATGTAAAAACCCATCCAGCAGTAAAATCTGGTTAAAATGACTAGATGCTTAAAGAAACAGAGTACTCTGACAGTGTTAACCTTGCAAATCCAAATACATAGACCTGTTTAATAAAAAACATACCATATATTTCAATTATCATGGCTATATTTCTTAGAATCCACAAAATCCATTTTTATTTTATAAAAAATTAAAGCATTATTTCCAAATAAAGACAAAATTGATAAATACTTTATACAATAGAGAATACTTATTAATGTGTAACTAACTAAACTAACTGCCGTCAAGTCAGATCCGACTCATAGCAACCCCTCCTTGGGTTTCTGAGGTGGTATCACTATGAAAGTAGTGTAAATAAATAGTTTTTCAATTGCTACTATTGATAAAATACTATTGAAAAAAAATTACAACATTAGCGATTATTGGTATAAAAATAATTACAAAATATTTTATAAACTGGAACACTTTAATAGTAAAAATTATTTATATATCCACTCTTAACTTATTAATATGGTTAGGTTCCAAAGAACACGTTGTTATGTGAAAATCGGCACTATGCAAAAATGAAGAATGAGCAGGATGACTACATCATTATGTAACTGCCAAATTGCATCATTATATAACTGCCAAACCACTGAGAATCATGGCCCAGCCAAGTGGACATATAACCTTAACTATCACAGCCGGTGTTATTCTTGCCTCATACTTCGGCATTCATTACTACCAGAAGTACATTGTTAATGTGCAAGGTATTTGGATAGTAGATGTTTTAGTATTGTCATAAATGCAATATATCAGATAAGAAGATAGTGTACTTAGTAAACTAAGAAAAGGGTCATTAGTCAAAATTTCCTGCATAGTAATTATGATATATCTCCCCAGATAGATTTATATATAAATACAATGCAATTCCAACAATATTTTAAATGGAACTGAACTAGTTGATTTAAAAATTGATATGAAACAAATAATACGAAAGAATAATTAAAAATATTTAAAAAAAAATTTTTTTTGATCCTGTCCTAACATCCTACCTGTCCCATGGTGTAGTGCCTAAGGCATTTGACTGCTAACTAGAAGGCTGGTCACTTAAACCCACAAGCCACCCCTCAGAAGGAAGATTGGGCAATCTACTTCTGTAGAGATACCGCCTTGGAAATCCAATGAGGCATCACTATGAGTTGGAATCGATTAGACAGCAGTGAGTTTTTTTTTTTAATACTATATCCTATTTGTACTATAGTAATTAAGCAAATGTGATGTGGAATAAATAAACAGATCAATTCAAAAATAGATAATTTAGAAACAAAGCCATCTCCATATAGAAATATAGTTTGTAATAAAAATGGCATTTCAAATTACTGAAGAGAGAATTGGTCTCTGAACTGGGAAAAAACAAAATATTATTTACATAATTTATATTTTAAATATAAATGTATATGTTTATTTAAATAATGTATACTTATGTAGATAATGTTTTATATAATATTAACAGAGTTGGTATACATATTATAGTAACCAAAATTCAAACCAAACTCCCTGCCATAGAGTCGATTCCAAATCATAGCAACCCCCACTGAGTTTCTAAGGCTGTAAATCTTTACAGAAGGAGACTGACTCATCTTTCTTCCACAGAGCAGCTAGTGGGTTCAAACACTGACCTTTTTGGTTAGCAGCCTTCACTACTGTACCACCGAGCTCCTCATAATAGACCAATAGCTTCTACAAATAATAATAATAAAATAAATCAAAATTCCAATACAAAATGGCAAAAATAAACATGTCCCTGTTCACTAATTAAATTCAATTATGCCCAATAAATTGGCAAAAATTAAGAGATCAATAAATTCCTGCTAAAATTATGAGAAATGGTTCCTCTCAAACACTGATGAGAGAATAAGTTTTTAAAGCCTTTTATAGCAAGCAATTTAGAAATAGCTATTCAGATTTCAAGTGTGTGTTTCATTTTACACATCAATTCCACTTGCAAAATTTAAGCTTATATAAATGATTCGTTTATATCCACATAGACATCTTTTGGTATTTGTAAAAGAGAAAACTATAAACCTTGATGAATAATAAGTGATTAAATAATTTATGATGCAGTCATATTATGAAATGCTATATAGGGAGAAGACAAGATGGTGTCTTGGTGACACTCTGCCTAGTCCTTCTACAATAAAGGCCTGAAAAAAACAAATGAAACAGATACAGATGATAATCCTGGAACTCTGAGCATCAACTAAAAAGATAATTAATTGGATTAAGCACCAATTGGAAGAAGAAAGAGAACAAAAACAGTGATTGAGAAGAAAGAAGGGGCAGAGACTCAACCCAGCATGGCCATTTTGAGACACAGAAGGCAACATACATAGGTGATGAGAAGCCAACTTTACAGAATCTCCATTAAGATAGAGACACAATGTAAAATCTGAAGTGAAACAAGATTAGCAGAATATGACCTCGATCTAAAAGAGGAAAGTACAGGGAAGTGGGTGAGATTTCTAATGGCATGAGTGACTGCAAAGCAAGAAGGGAGCTAGTAAAATGGGTATGAAACTACTCATCAGTAGTGAATCCTAGACATTTGGTTTGAGGGCCTACTCAGATGGGAAGGCCTGTGTGGTAGCAGTTGGAGACACTGGACTCCAGGTGGCCCCTTCCTTGATTGAGTAGGGTCAGGAACTTGATTATGAACCATGCTTTCCCAGATGTGTTCTGGGCCCATGTCAGTGAACAGCAACTGGAGAAGTGTGTTCTCCTGCTTTTCCCATCATACCTTCCTAGAGACCAGGATTGAGACCAACCCAGCCCCCATCAACCCAGTGACTAGGAATGCCCCCAGGCCTCCACCTGCCTGGTTTGCTCAAACTACCTTCCCCGACCAGCAGCCACCTGCTGCATCACACCCCTAGCCAACTGAGCCATGCACCTACAGATCTCACTCTATGTACTTGGTGCCCATGTGTGTGACAGGGCATGCTCTTACAGATCACAAGCTGCACCCTGCAGCCTCTACTGTTGGAGGTGTGCACATGCATGAACCATAAGCCAGGAGCCCTCTGCTTCCACTTTTGTGGGTGTGCACAAGTGTGGACTGCTTGCCAAACACCCCACTGCGTTCATTGTTGGGGTGTAGGCATGCACAGACTGCATGCCAGTCTCCTACCACCTCCATGGCCTTACACTCCAACAAATTGTGCACCCTGCATGTGCCGTCACTATTTCTCCAGCCACCACTGACAAACAATCATGTGGATTGCACAACAGCTACCTGCTACCACTGCAGCCAGTGGTACACATCCCACCAGATAGGATTCCATGTGCCCTCTGCCTTAAGGGCACAGGTGACTAGTGCTGCACTACCTTTTTATTTTTTTCCCTTTTCTTTTTTTCTCTACCTTATCCAGCAGAAGGCAAATATTGTTTCCCTGCTAGTCAACCACACTTACCACATCTAGCACCTATGACTTCACCCAATGTATAACTGCCACCACCTGCACTTGTACCACTGGATCAATGACGGACAGTGGACAACAGCTGCTCACCCTACCCACAGCTGCTTTTCACCACCAGCAAAGAGAGATCCATGCCCATACTACCACCAGTTACTCTACTCACCTGCAGACAGGTGGGGAGGACTCCAGTGCCACCCTCCTAGCAACCAAAGTAGGATGCCCACCCTGCTCCCTTGATATATCAAAACTAAGTAAAACAAAAGGGTGAAATAAACCAACACACAGTCAACAAATAAATATAACAAATCCAAAATGTCTCAGAGACAACAGAAAACTTCCAATCGAACAAAGAAACAGGATATGATGGCACAAGCAATTGACCAAAATAAAGAACTAGGACACTTCCTTGAGGAAGAACAGGTAACAGAACTACTTGATAAGGAATTCAAAAGATTTATAAAGAGAGCCTTCCAAAAGATCAAGGAAATCACAAACAAAATCAAGGAAAACATAAACAATACCCCAGAAGTATTCAGGGAAAAATACAACAGCAAAATTACAAAATATGTAAACAATTAGAAACCATATAAAACAGCAATAAGAAATCCAAAATATTAACACCAAAATTTCAGAGATAGAAGACACGTTGGAAGAGTAGAATTCAATCAACAGAAGAACAGATTAGTGATTTAGAAGACAAATTCCTTGACAACAATTTCTATGAGGGGAAAATAAATAAAACAAAGGAAAATGTTCTGGTTACCTAGGGCCACTCTAACAGAAATACCACAAATGGAATGGCTTGAACAAACAGGAGTTTATTCTCTTATAGTTTGGAGGCTTTAAGTCCGAGTTCAAAGTGCCATGCTCTAGGGGCTGGGTGAAAGCCCCTCGACCTTGGGCTTCAGCTCTGCCTCTTGCTCCTGGCCCACTGAAACTAGAGGCATCTCTTCACTCAGGCAGCTACTGGCTGCTGAGGCTAACAAGCCCAAGATTGACAAATAAAATGACATAGTCCCAATGTTACCAAACCACATGGCAGGCCATTAATTCAAGTCCATTGAAAGTCCCAAGTTTAGCAGAGCAATGTAGGCTGCTGAACAATGACACAGCTACATGCAGGGTTCAAGTGTGCCACAAGCTAGAGACCATTCCCAAAGCTGCTGTTTATATATGAGAAGTAGGCCATATCCCCAAAACAGCTACTCAGCTGCTCACAGTAGATTCCACCATGGAGCTGATTACCAGTGTCATCACAGGGAATACCACATTCAGCTGCCCAGCTGCTCAACCAGGCCCAGCCAAATTGACACACAAACATAACCACCACAAAAAACAAAGTCTAAGAATTATGTGTGATACTATCAAGAAGGAAAATTTACTTGTGATTAGAATTTCAGAACAGGTGGAGGAAAAAAAGAATAAAAGAAAAGAATTAACAAAGATTGTTAGCAGAAAACTTCCCTAATATCATGAAAGACAAAAGATATCCATCCAAGAAGCTCAATGAATTCCACACAGAATAGAACCCAAAAGAAAGTCTCAAGACATATCATAATTAAACTTTCCAAAAACAAAAATAAAGAATCTTGAGAGTAGCTCAGGAAAAATGAAACATTACCTACAAAATAATTAAGCTCTGATTTCTTGACAGAAACCATGCAGTCAAGAAGGCAATAGGATGACATATATAAAACTCTGAATGAAATATTGTCATGGAGAATTATATATCCAGCTAAACTGTCCCTCAAAAAATTATGACAAAATTAGGACATTTCCAAAATGGAAATTAAGGGAATTTGTAAAATTTAGACCAACCTGAGAAGAAATTCTAAAAGAAATCCTTCAGAGAACCAACAAAGGCAAACAACAACCTGAGATTAAGACACATGACAATATTATGCAGAAACCAACCCAGAAAAAAAATTCTCAAAAAATAAACTCACAAGGCTAAAAATATGGAACCAGAGGCATCAATCTATGAATGATGACAACTACAAAGCAAAAAGAGGAAATAAATAGTATAGTTACAGAACTTCCAAATGATATTAACTCAGGATGATATTAAGATAGAAGAGATTGTTTTAAACTGAGGAATATAAAAATACAGGGTAACCACAAAGAAAATTAATAAACCTTCTCACCAAAATAAGGAAGAAGAAAATTGTAAGGACTAGTAAAGACAAAATGAACAGCAACAAAGAAAATGAAAAGAAATCTGACAACAAAATGAACTCTACAAAGAAAAATATATGGAATAAAGAAATGATTAACACCACAATTGAAAAGACAAAATAATGATGGCAGTAAATTCATACCTATCAGTAATTAAACTGAATGAAAATGGATTGAATGCACCAGTTAAGAGAAAGAGAATGGCAGAATGGTTAAGAAAACAGGACCCATCAATATGTTGCTTACAAACGAGCTCAGACACAAAGATTAAAACAAATTAAGTCAAAAGTTGGGAAATAATGTATTAAGGAAATGGCAACCAAAAAAGAGCAGGAGTGGCAATATTAATTTCTGATAAAATAGACTTCATGCCAAAATCCACCATAAAGAACAAGGAAGGGCATTATATAATGATTAATTCACCTGTCCAGCAAGAGACCATAACTGTAATAAATATCTATATACCCAATAAAAAGAGCCCCAAAATACATGAAACAAACTTAAACCAAATTGAAAAGTTGTTGTTGTTGTTGTTAAGTGCCGTCGAGTC
>NW_006921705.1:5437771-5439633 GCF_000298275.1 Orycteropus afer afer
ACAAGTGGTGGAAAATCAACCATTTGAGACGAAAAGGGTAGCATTTGTCTAGGGAGAAAGCATGGCAGGCAGGAAGGAATAGGAAAGAAGGATGAATGGAAAGGGGAAACAAGGAGCAAATGGGAGGACTGCTGCTGTATCACTGGGATTGCAATCAGTGTCACAAAACAAAATGTACATGACATGTTGAATAGAAAACCCGTTTGCTCTGTAAACTTTCACTCAAATCACAATAAATTTATTTAAAAAAAAAAAAAAAGATTTTCAACAAGACAGAAAATAACAAATGCTGGTGAGGACGCGGAGAGATTGGGACTCTCATACATTGCTGGTGGGACTGTAAAATGGTACAACCACTGTGGAAAGCAGTAGGGTGATTCCTTAAAAAGTTGGAATTAGAAATAACATTTGACCCAGCCATTCCATTACTAGGTATATATCCTAAAGAAATGAGAGTCATGACAAGAACAGACATATGCACACCCATTTCATTGCTGCACTATTTACAATAGCCAAAAGATGGAAAAAACCTAGATGTCCATCAACTGAGGAATGGACAAGCAAACTTTGGTACATACACACAATGGAATACTATGCAACCCTAAAAAATAACCTAGAATCTGCAAAACACTACATAATGTGGATGAACTTGGAAGACATTATGCTGAGTGAAATAAGTCAATCATAGAAGGACAAATATTGTATTAGTCTGTTATTGTTAAAGTCAAGGAAAGGTTTATCTATGGAAGGAAATTTTCTTTGTTGGTTACCAGGGGTGGGAGGGGAGGAGAGGGAACACTGTTAGATAGGTGTTAGGGAACACCTGTTAGTATTGATTTGGGTGAAGAGTCAATGTACCAAATATGAGTGATCAACATGGTGGCATTGAGGAAGAGGAAGACATAGAGAGGTACATGGGAGGTACAGACTACAAAGATGAACCCTTTTGCACATTCAGTACTGTGTTGTCAGTGACGGTGAACATGGGTATATGGGAGGATAGATGGGTGGACAGGCTGAACTATTAGGTATGTCTATGAAGCAGGGAGTGTACCCAAGACCATGTATACGGTTGGCAGACAATGGTCCTATAAGTGTATTTGTATGATCTGAATTCCCAGGTGTATAGTAGAGCTGATAAGGGTCAAGGTTGTAGTGACTTCTCTGTCACAGCCAGATACCCAGAGGGAGCGAGTAGTTGAACCTGTGGGCTCGGGACCATAGCCACAGGGAACATCATGCTCAATTGGCATAACATACTACACAAAACATTGTCTCATCACGTATTTTGGTGAGTAGAGACTGCTATCTTAAAAGCTTACAAGCAGTCATCTAGATGCAACGATGGGTCTCTCCTTGTCCAGAGCAAAGAATAAAGAAAACCAAAGATTCATGGAAAGAATTATTCCTAGTGACTGGTACACCATGCGATCGACAGCCTATATGACTATGAGACCAGAAGAACTAGATGGTGCCCAGCTACTACTGTCAACCACTTGGAGGGGGATCTATGTAGGAGATCCTGGATAGAGAAAAATGCAGAACAAAACTCAAAATTATTTGGGAAAAAAAGGGGGGGAGCGACCAGGTTTGCTGGTCTGATAGAGTCTGGTGGAACCATTGAGACTCTGGTCCCTAGCTGCCCTTCAGGTCTGTAATTGAACCCAGACCTGTGGCTTCCAGCCAAACAAAAGACAGGCATAGGAGGTGAACATTTACCTAAGGTATATACACTCCTTGGAGAGAACAATCATGGGAGAAAGAAGGGCTATTTATTCACAGGGAGACAGCTCAGGGGGCAGGGGTGCATGGAGGGATGGACACAGGGAAGAGGTGACTGTCGGGAGGAAGTGGGAGGGGAG
>NW_006921705.1:5440146-5445148 GCF_000298275.1 Orycteropus afer afer
AAAGAATGAACAAATCTGTCTTGGACAAAGTACAGTCAGAATGTTTCTTAGAAGAGAAGATGGTGAGATGTCTTGCTTACTTTGTATATGTTATCAGGAGAGTCCAATCCCTGCAGAAGGGCATCCTGTTTGGTATAGCAGAGGTTCAGCACAAAAGAAGATGACCTTCAGTGAGATGGACTGACACAGTGGCTGCAACAATGGGCTCAAACATAGCAACAGCTGTGAAGGTGGCACAAGATGAGGCAGTTTTTGTTCTGTTGCACACAGGGTCACTATGAGTCAGAACTAACTCAAGGGCACCTAACGATAATAACAACAGAAATCTTACTGGTAATTCAACCTACTTAACACATTATCTGGTTCTCAAAAGAATACAGTATGAGAAAGAATTTGGTGAGAAAGAATATTTGCCTCTGAAAGGTTTATTAGTTTTTTCCTAATTGAAAAGGTAATAGGTAATGACTATCATTTAATATAACTTTTTTATCATAAAAAATAATCTTAAAGTTCCTTGACAATGAAAACAATTATATTACTCTATGCCTCTTTTTTCTTTGTAATTCATATAGACCAGCATCTGAAGTTATCGTGAGCTAAGCCATTGTTGACATGCTACTACTTAACATGACATCATTGGTTATTATCATTTTGTTAGGAGCTGTCGAGTTGGGTCAGACTTCCTCTTGGACTTCTAACTTTCAGAAGTAAAAGATAAAATATTTATGTTGTTTTAAACCTCTAGGTTTGTGATGATTTATTAGAGAAGTGATGTTAGGTGCCATCAAGTCGGTTTCGACTCACAGCACCCCTGTGTACAACAGAACAAGACGCTGCCCAGTCCTGTGCCATCTCCTCAATTGTTGCTACACTTGAGCCCAATTTTGTAGCCATTGTGTCAACCCATCTCACTGAGCATCTCCCCCTTTTTCACTGGCCCTGTACCTTACATTATATCCTTCTCCAGAGACTAGTCCCTTTTGTTCTTTAACACTTTAAAGAAATCTTTTGCAGCAGATGTGCCCAATGCACTATGTCCTTTGATTTCTTATCTGATGCTTCCAGGGATCCAAGTAAAATGAAATCCTTGACAACTTCAATTTTTGTCCATTTATCATGATGTTGCTTATCAGTCAAGTTATGAGGACAGTAAGTTGAGAGACAAGTAATGGATAGCAGAGCATAGCGCGGCAAAGTTTTGAAAACTTCTTAGTCATAGCAACATACCTTGGGGGAATGAGTCGCTGGGCCTGGGAACTCAGGAACATAATCTCAAGGGACATCAAGGTCATTTGGCATAACATAGCCCACAAAGACAATGTTCTACATTCTACTTTGGTGAGAAGCATCTGGGGTCTTAAAACCTTATGAGCTGCCATCTAAGGTGCTGCTATTGGGCTCTGTCTGTCTGGAGCAAAGAAGAGTGAAGAAAACCAAAGATGCATGGAAACAATTAAATTTTAAAAAAAGAAAAACTATATTGTATCATAAAGAATAAAGTAGACTTACAGGAAAATCTTCAAGAAAAGCAAGCAAAAAATTATGATTGTATTTATATGTATGCTTTTATATGATATATGTAAAATACATATATATGCATTTAAATGCAAAGGAAGATTTTAGATTCAATGTTAAGAGTTGTTACCTTGGGGGAGGAAAGTAGAAGGAGAGAGGAGCAATGAAGGAGAATTTTCAATATAAAGTATCTGAACTTTTGATAATGGGAATATTTCAATGTATTTTGTGTGTAATATTTACAATGTTATTAAGAAATTATTAAGGAGGGACAGCACATAACAACCACAACAACAAGTAGTGTAGTGGTTTAGGCATTTGGCTGATAACCAAATGATTGGTGGTTTGAACCCACCAGCCACTCCATGGAAGAAAGATGGGGCAATCTGCTTCCATAAAGATTTACAGTGTTGGCAACCCAATGGGGTTCGCTATGAGTAGGAATTAACTAGATGGCAATGAGTTTGGTTTAGTTTGAGGAATTATTTATATACAATAAACTGCATTTAAAGTACACAGAATCTGAGGAGTTTTGACAAATGAATAAATCCATGAAACCATTACAACAATCAAGTCACCAACATGTAGATAATTTTTTAATTGAATTTTTATGTTCTTTTAATATGTAAATACCACGAATAAAATGACCAATTCTTGCTAATAAACAACATCCAGAAAGAGCTGAAATGTGATTCTTCGCTTTGTCCTTTCCTTAACCTCAGAACTTTGCTTACATATTGTATGAAGATCAGTAGCACGAGCCCTCCCACTGGTGGAATGTATTACCCGAAGAAGTGTTATTTAAAGCTTTAGCCTTCAGATTTGCTAGTTTTCATTAATTCCTTGGCTTTCTTCTGGACAGAAGCCTTCAGGAAATTAAAAACACATACCAAACCAACCCGTTGCTGTTGAGTTAATTCTGACTCACAGTGACCCTGTAAGACAGAATGGAACTGCTCCACAGGGTTTCCAAGGTAGTAAGCTTTGCAGAAGACTGCCACATCATTCTCCTGAAAAAACACATAGGAAGCATAATATCTTACAGTTCACTGAATCTGAGAAATAATTTGATCCCCTGCATAAAATTTCCCTCTAAAACATGCCTGAGACATAGACATCTACCAAAAAAGAAAAAAAACCTCACTGCCATGGAGTCCATAGTGACCTCCTTTGGATTTCCGAGGGGGTAAATCTTTGTGGAAATAGATTGCCCAGTGTTCTTTCTTAGCCACCTGCACCAAAAGGAAAAATGGAACTCTATAGATTTTTCCATGGCCACTCCGCGTGTTACGGAGCAGAGCTGAGCTCCATGGAGATGTATGGCTGTAATCTTTACAGAAGCTGAGCACCAAGCTTTTCTTCCACTGTCGCTCTGGGTGAGTTTGAACTGTTGGTTAGTGCCACCCATGAGTTATCTCGACTTTATGGCAACAGATGTGGGGTTTTCAATTTTCTAGAGTTTTTAAGAAATTAGACCTACTGAAACATTAGTTGTATAAATCAGGTTTTTTCAACCTCAGCACTACTGACATTTCTTTCACCCCAGCTGAGAACCAAGAGTATAAACTAAGGCTGAAAATTAATCATTGTTAAATGAAATAAGAATAGTCATGTGGCTGACAAAACGGTATTGGTGGTCAAGTAAACAACATTCCTAAAATTGTCTTTACTGAAACTTAAGCCTAGCTCTCCTGTAGATTAGGCCACCCTTCTTGATCAATGAAATCTTGACAGTGCTTCAATATTAATTGTATAAGCCAATCAGAAATAAGCTTCTTTCTTCTGAATTTTGCCAATAAAAAAGCCAGACACCACTGATAATTGGTGGAGTACATTTCCCCTTTATGTTTTGTGCTACCCAATTCCAAAATCTTAGCCAGAATAAACTTCATCCAATAGATGGTTTATTATTGACCCAGTTTCTTTTGACATCATCAAAACTGATTATTACATGGTACATTTCAAATCATCTTTTTCCATATTTCTTTATCTTACTCTGCATCCACTTCCAATTACACAAATGGAAATAGTAGAGAAATAGTTTTTGTCACATTGTAACACTAACGTGAGGGACTGTCTGTAGAGATAGCTTTGGAAATAAAGCCAAAGCCAGCACTGAAAAAAGAAGACCAATTTGACTTCTGGCCCAGACTGCTGGCTCTCCACTTCCCTGACATTTTTGTCTAGTAGAGACTTGGAGAACTCCAGTCCTTATACTATGCCTTATTCTCTTTGATTTGAGGTTAACTATTAACAAATGGAGCAACCAAAGAACTGAGTCATTTACATGGAACTTAGATATAAAAATTATTATTGAATGACCAGATGTGAATTCAATATTTTCTTGGACTCCATTCAGGAAAGTGGAAGAATATTATCAAGTATAACATAAACCTATTTCTCATATCCTTAATACCCTTTTCTTTTTTAAACAGGATTTCCTGTTTTATTCTTTTCTTAACATATGATTGATGCAGAGATGATATATTTTCAATATGTGGAACTGAACCTATCTCCCCCAAATAAACCCTTTTACTTTAAATCTAAATAATAATAAATGACATTCATAGAGATTTGATAAAGATATCCTTTTGTAATAATTGTAATCCTTGATGAGATTATCCAATCATTTAGTGTTTTGTAATGTAACTTCAGGTTTAATGATTGCGCTTAATGGGTGGTGCTTGAAAAGTATTTATTATTTAGTAATGAGCAAAGTTGTATGATTTCTCTGAAAACTGGAGTTTGTGTCACATTAGCAATCATTTCTGGTTAAAGCAAAATATAGAGCCAATTTTAGAGATGTCTGCACTGGGCAATTTAATATGGTAGTGGGTTCTTATTTTTATAGCAATACGTGGGCTAAGGAGCTCTAGTGGAATTATAGTTAAAGTATTCAGCTGCTAACCAAAAGGTCAGCAGTTTGAACCCACCAGCTGCTCTGCAGGAGAAATATGAAGCAGTCTGCTTCTGTGAAGATTTATAGCTTTTGATACCCAATAGGG
Source organism: Orycteropus afer afer (assembly GCF_000298275.1). Classification (NCBI taxonomy): domain Eukaryota; kingdom Metazoa; phylum Chordata; class Mammalia; order Tubulidentata; family Orycteropodidae; genus Orycteropus; species Orycteropus afer. Next base: position 5,444,667 of record NW_006921705.1, read on the forward strand.
GCAGTTTCACTCTGTCCTATAGTGTTTTAATGAGTTGGAATTACCTTGATGGCAATTGGTTTTTATACATGGCCTGACTTTTAAAATAAAATACTCATGCTAATAATTACTACTGTATAACACTTATAATCATGTCCATCTACTTTTGAACACTAAGTCCTTTATATGTTGTTGTTGTTGTTATGTGCCATCAAGTCAGACCCGACTCATAGTGACCCCTCCTTGGGTTTCCGAGGCAGCATCACTACGGAACTAGATTGCCCAACCTTCCTTCTGAGGAGTGGGTGGTGGGTTTGAACTATCACCTTCTGGTTAGCAGTCAAGTGCCTTAGGAACTACACTACCAGAGCTCCTTTATATATTGTATTCAAATTAGTATATCTTTAACAACAACAACAACAATAAAAAAACTGATTGCCATTAAGTTGATTCTGACTCATCATGACCACCATTGGGTTTCTGAAGTGGTAAATCTTTACAGA
>NW_006921705.1:5445753-5447429 GCF_000298275.1 Orycteropus afer afer
TTAGGAATAGAGACCCACCCTAGCGGAGCTGAGCCCAAATTTTTGACCCACAGAATCATGAACAAATGAAATGGTAGTTGTTTAAAGCTACTCAATTTTGAAGTGGTTTGTTACACAACAAAAACTAACTGATAAAATGGTCATTGGCAACATAAATAGGATTTGTAATGCAGCCAATACCCAAAATTTATATTCTTAAATAAAAACATTGGCTTACTAATAATACATTGTCAGTAGCATTAAATAATTCAATTAATAAACTGAAACAAGTCCTACTTGAATTTATACTCAGTAATAAATGTAAGTGTGATGTGGAAAGGTAGGATACTCCTCATCACAGAAAAATAGTATACACCCTTTATTTTTTGTGCCAAATTCAATCCAGTGAATGATGGCTACCTTAGTGTTTGTCTAGAGATTTTGAAGCCATCTCTAGTTTTGATGGGGGAAAGAGGGAAGTACATGTGTGTCATTCATTTGTAAGCTTTCCCATAGATTAAATGCACATTGGAGTTTCTGTGCCCATAAAAAGTATTCATAATTTATTTTGCATTGCTCAACTCTCTGCAGAACTCATAGTTCAGACTTATTTTCACTTATTGGACCCTTTTTAAAAACAATTTTAGTTCAGGTTGTAAAGCTGTCATAGAAATATAATATCATATAAATGTCCTCACTAAAAAGATAGACTTTGTTTTAAAGAATGCAGCCAAGGATGTTCTGAAGCAAACATGGTGGCTCTGCATTCCCTTACCCCCACCAATCCAATTCCACTAGAACACCTAGGTAGAACACTACTGTAAGCAATGATTATCCTTACAAGAAGGAACAGCCAGGAAAAGATTCATAATGAAGCCTGCTGATTTCTGTGTGTTCACTCAGATCATATTGTGTGGGAATGTTTGCATACTCAGTAAGATGACCAAAGCCAAGGCAAGAAAATAAATGCAAGGGATAACTGAAGAAACACAAAATGAAGCCTTTCCTGTCTACTCTTCCCTGGAAACTTTTGCATTCAATGACTATTCCAGCCATCCTGTATTCTATCTTTTTTTTTTTCATTTTACTGTGACTCTTCCTGGACAGGGGCTTGGAGGCTGCTTTTTGCTTGGGTGTGGCTCTATATTAAGGCAGGAGCCTAAGGTGGGCAGGCCCAGAGCTTGGAGGCTAATTTTTGCTTGGGTGTGACTCTATATTAAGGCCATTTTAAGAAGATGGAAGGAATACACAGTCACTGTACCAAAAAGAATTGGTTGATGTTCATCCATTTCAGGAGGTGGCATATGATCAAGAACAAATGGTACTGAAGGAAGAAGTCAAAGCTGCACCAAAGGAATTGGCAAAGAACAAGGCTCCAGGAATTGACGGAATACATCTGTTTGTTGTTTCAACAGATGATGCAGTGGAGGCACTCACTTGTCTATGCCAAGAGATTTGGAAGACAGCTACTTGGCCAATTGACTGGAAGAGATCTATATTTGTACCCATTGCAAAGAAAGGTGATCCCACAGAATGTAGAAATTATCGAACAATATCATTAATATCACATGCAAGTAAAATCTTACTGCAGATAATTTGAAAATGGTTGCAGCAGTGTATTGACAGAGCTTCCAGAAATGCAAGCTGGATTCAGAAGAGGACGTGCAATGAAGGATATTGCTGCTCATGTCAGATAG
>NW_006921705.1:5447799-5456025 GCF_000298275.1 Orycteropus afer afer
ACTATGGAAGTAGATTGCCCAACCTTCCTTCTGAGGAGTGGCTGGTGGGTTTGAACCGCCAGCCTTCGGGTTAGCAGTCAAATGCCTTAGGCAGTACTCCACCAGAGCTCCCATTGCATGCTGAGCAAATAATCTGAGAAGCTGGATTATATGAAGAAGAACGTGGCATCAGAATTGGAGGAAGACAAGTTAACAACCTGCGATACGCAGATGACAAAACCTTGCTTGCTGAAAGTGAGGATGACTTGAAGCACTTACTGATGAAGATTAAAGACTACAGTCTGCAGTATGGATTACACCTCAATATAAATAAAACAGAAATCCTCACAACTGATCCAATAAATAGCTTCACAGTAGATGGAGAAAAGATTGAAGTGGTCAAGGATTTCACATTACTTGGCTGTACAATCAACACCAACGAAAGCAGCAGTCAAGACATCAGAGGATGTATTGCATTGGGCAAATCTGCTGCAAAAGACCTCTTTCAAGTGCTGAAGAGCAAAGATATCTCCTTGAAGATTATATTGTGCCTAACTCAAGCCATGATATTTTCAATTGCATGTAATAGCTGGACAGTGTTATAGTGTGCCTAACTCAAGCCATGATATTTCAATTGCATGTAATAGCTGGACAGTGAATAAGGAAGACTGAAGAAGAGTTGATGCTTTTGAGTCATGGTGTTGGAGAAGAACGCTAAGAGTACCGTAGACTGCTTAAAGGACGAACAAATCTGTCCTGGAGTGCAGCCAGAATGCCCCTTGGAAGCAGGAATGGTCAGACTCTGTCTGACCTACTTGGGTCATGTTGTCAGAAAAAAACATTCCCTGGAGAAGGATATCATGCTTGGTAAAGTGGAGGGTCAATGAAGAAGGGGAAGCCCCTCAATGAGATGGATAAACACAGTGGCTGCAACAATGGGCTCAGGTATAGCAAGGATTGTGAGGCTGGCACAGGATCAGGAAGTGTTTTGTTCTGCTGTACATAGGGTCACTATGAGCCAGAGATGACTTGATGGCACCTAACAACAACAACAACAACAACAACAACATGACTCTTCCTATTATTACTGTTACCATTCATGTGTGTATTGGATCTTCCCCATCAGAATATAAGCATCTTGAATAAAGTGCCATGTATGGAACTTTCCTCATGAACTCCCATAATTATAGATACTACACTTAGCAATAGCTTTTATGACCAATATTGAGACTTTTTTAGGTACCAGAAAGTATGCTAGCACTTTACATAAATTAGTTCCATAATTTAAGTCTTATAATAATTCTAATGTAAGTAGCATCCTCATTTCATAGATGTAGGAACTGAATCCTACAGAAGTAAAATAATTTTCCCACAGTTTACACTGGAACAAGGTTACAGGGCCAGTTTTGGAGTCCTGATCTTTGTGGTGACAATGGTAGCACTTATTCGTATTCTTCACTGGCTCTCAGCCTTCTAATGCAGCTATTCTATGTGTTCACAGTGTGCAGTTAAAACCATGGACTTGATACAATTCTGGTGTCAGCATTTTTAGTAGTGATCTTGAGCACTGTGGCCTTATTTCTTTGTTAGTAACATGGTCTATAATCACAGTCCCAGAGCATTATAAATGACACACCCAAAATTTATAGTTCAAGGAGGATTTAACAAATGGATTATTTACAAAGGCAAGTGCTGTGTATAGGATCCAAGATGGTGAAAGACCCCAGGCATAGTACTAGTGGTTATTACTAACTCTAAGCCTGAATGGTTAAGAGAAGGAATCGTAAGAGGAGCTGGAAGGCAAGCGACCTAAGAACTGATTTCCAGAGGAGGGTCCTGGCCTGTTCCTGGCAATACACAGAAAGAAGCCAGGGAAATGATGAGCTCTATCCCACTCTCCTCTCTCCCTCTGATCTCCTGCTAACACCTCCCCATACTGAAACCCATGTAACATAACAGAAGGGAAGGGAGCACCACTGGGGAAGTCCCCAACGGTCAGCTTCCGGGGTGGAGAGCAGGTGGAGAAGGGTGGACAGTGGATCTGCAGGAACAAATGAAAGCTTTTGGATCACATATGGGAATAATAATGATACCTCCTTATAGAGTTTTAACAATGATTAAAGGAGATAATGAATATAAGACACTAGGAATAAGGTCTAGTCCTCAATAAAGAAAGAAATCAGACATTGTATTGCACTGGGCAAATCTGCAGCAAAAGACCCCTTTAAAGTGCTAAGGCACAAAGATGTCACTTTGAAGACTAAGGTATTCCTAACCCAAGCCATGGTGTTTTCAATTGCATCACATGCATGTGAAAGCTAGACAATGAATAAGGAAGACCAAAGAAGAGTTGAAACCTTTGAATTGTAGTATTGACAATAATGTTGAAAATATCATGAAGTGCCAGAAGAATGAACAAATCTGTCCTGGACAAAGTGAAACCCAAATGCTCCTTAGAAGCAATAATGGCCAGTCTCTCTCATGTACTTTAGTCATGTTGTCAGAAGGGACCAGTTCCTGGAGAAGTATATTACACTTGGTTAAGCAGAGGGTCAATGAAGAAGGGGAAAGATCTTCAATGAGACGCACTGATACAGTGGCTGCGACGATGGGTTTAAGCATAGCAAGGATTGTGAGGATGGTATAGGACTGGACAGTGTTTTGTTTTGCTGTACGTAAGGTTGCTGTGAGTCAGAGCTGACTCGATGGCACCTAACAACAATAACTCAATAAATATTAACTATTATTATTATCTTTAACTAATTCATTCACTTATCCAATAAACATTTATTGGGAACTTACTATATGTTCTAAGGAGCTCTGGTGGTGCAGTGGGTAAAGCATTCAACTTCTAACCTTAAGGTCAGTGATTTTAACTCACCACCTGCTTCATGGGAGAAAGAGAAGGCGAACCTTACATAAGGATTTATACCCTTGGAAGCCCTCTGTCCTATAGAGTCACTATGAGTCAGAATCAACTCGAAGTCAGTGGGTAGGTTTTGGTACTATGTGTTCTAGGTGTCTCTGGGTGGCACAAACACTTAAGCACTTGACTACTAACCAAAGCTTAGTGGTTCACATCCACCCAGAGGTGTTTTGAAAGAAAGCCCTGGTTATCTTAATCTTCACAGTGACATCTTTGCTCTTTAACACTTTAAAGAGGTCTTTTGCAGCAGATTTTCCCAATGCACTATGTTGTTTGATTTCTTGACTGCTGCTTCCATGGGTGGTGTTTGTGGATCCAAGTAAAATGAAATCATTAACAACTCCCACCTTTTCTCCATTTGCAATGATATTGCTTACTGGTCCAGTTGTAAGGAGTTTTGTTTTCTTTATGTCTTCAGCAAAATTTTACTTGCATCTGATATTAATGATATTTTTCAATATTTCCACATTCTGTTGGATCACCTTTCTTTGGAATGGGCACAATTATTGTTCTCTTCCAAACTGTTGGCCAGGTAGCTGTCTTATAAATTTCCCAGCATAGATGAGTGAGTGCCTCCAGTGCTGTATTTGTTTGTTGAAACATTTCAGCCGGTATTCTGGCAATTCCTGGAGCCTTGTTTTTCATCAATTTATTCAGACATCTTAGACTACTTTCTTACCATTGGTTCTTGATTATATCTTATCTCCTGAAATGGTGGAACGTCAACCAATCCTTTTTGGTACAGTAACGCTGTGTATTCTTTCCATGTTCTTTTGATGATTCCTGCACTGTTCAATATTTTGCCTATATCCTTCAATATCACAAGGCAAGACTTGAATTTTCCTTCAGTTCTTTCAGCTTGAGAAATGCTGAGTGTGTTCTTCCTTTTTGGTTTTGCAACTGCAAGTCTTTGTACATTTCATTACAATACTTTACTTTGTCTCCTTGAGCCACCCTTTGAACACCCTCTGTTCAGCAATTTTATTTCATCATTTCTTCCATTCACTTTAGCTACTTTCCATTCAAGAGCAAGTTTCAGAGTCTTTTCTGACTTCCATTTTGCTGTTTTTTTTCTTTCCTGTGATTTTAATGACCTTTTGCTTTCTTATGTATGATGTCCTTGATGTCATCTCACAACTCATCTGGTCTTTAGTCATTGGTAGTCAATGCACCAAATCTCTTCTTTATATGGTTTGGTGGAATATACTCAAGATCATATTTTGGCTCTTGTGGACTTGTTTTAATTTTCTTCAGCTTCAACTGTAACTTGCTTATGTGCCATTGATGGTCTGTTCCATACATGGCCCCTGGCCTTGTTCTGATCCACAGATGCAGTAATTTTGATTTCTGTGTGTTCCATCTGGCAAGGTCCACATGTATAGTCACTGTGTATATTGTTGAAAAAAGGTATTTGCAACACTGGTCTTGCAAAATCTATCATGCGATCTCCAGCATCAGTTCTATCACCAACACCATATTTTCCAACTACTGATGCTTCTTTGTTTCCAGCTTTTACAGTCCAATCACCAATGCACCTTGATTGAATGTTTAGTCAATTTCAGACTGCAGAAGTTGATAAAAATTTTTCAATTTTTTCATCTTTGGCTTTGGTACTGGGTCCATAACTTTGAATAGTAGTTTTAACTGACCTTCATTGTAGGCATATGGTGTTGCTGTTAGGTGCTGTTGAGTCAGCTCTGACTCATAGTGACCCTGTGCACAACAGAACAAAACATTGCCTGGTCCTGCACCATCTTCACAATCCTTGCTATGCTCGAGCCCATTGCTGCAGCCATGATGCCAATCCATTTCATTGAGGATATTCTGCTTTTTCACTGACCCTCTACTTTGTGAAGCGTGATGTCCTTTTCCAGGCACTGGACCTTCTGACAACATGACCAAAGGAGGTGAGATGATGTCTGGCCATTCTTGCTTCTAAAGAGCATTCTGTCTGAACTCTTCAGATTTGTTTGTTAGGCCTATGGATTTATCTTATCATTGACAGCATTATACCTTAGGACAGATCTTTAATTTATTTATTTATTTATTTATTTTTTTATGATGAATGGGATGCCATTCTTCTTCAATTTGTCATTCCCTGTATAGTAGACCATTTGATTGTCTGACCCAAAATAGCCAATACCTTTCCATTTCAGCTCACTAATGCCTAAACCAGGAAGCAAGTGAGCCAGTATGGCAGCTTTGGAGCAGCTGAGGGATATCAGAAAGGAAGCGAGCAGGTGCAACTGGTTTGGAGTGGCTGAGGGAGACCAGGAAGGAAATGAGCTGGACCAGGGCTTTGGAGAAGCTGAGGGAGACTAGGAAGGAAGTGAGCTGGTAGCAGGTTTGGAACAAATGAGGGAGACAAGGAAGTGAGCAGAGCGGTTTGGAATAGCTAAAGGAGATGAGCTTCTCTGTTAGTTTGTCATACTGTGGTGGCTTGCGTGTTGCCATGAGCCTGGAGGCTATGCCACTACTATATCAAATACCAGCAGGGTTACCCATAGTGGACAGATTTCAATGAGCTTCCAGACTAGGAAAGACTTGGAAGAAGGAAAAGGCCATCCACTTCTCAAAGAATTGGCCTGTGAAAACCTTATGAATAGCAGTGAAACACTGTCATACATATTACTGGAAAACTTTATGAATATCCCTGAAACATTGTCCAATATACTGCCAGAAGATACACCCTTGAGGTCAGAAGGCACTCAAAACATGACTGGGGAAGAGCTGCCTCCTCAGAATAGAGCCAATCTTAATGATGTGGACAGAGTAAAGGTTTCAAGACTTCCATTTGCTGATGTAGCACATCTCAAGATGAGAAGAAACAGCTGCAAACATCCATTAATAATCGGATCATGGAATGTATGAAGTATGAATCTAGGATACTTTGAAGTTATCAAAAATGAAATGGAATGCATAAAGATTGATATCCTAGGCATTAGTGAGCTGAAATGGACTGGTTTTGGCCATTTTGAATCAAATAATCATATAATCTACTATGCCAAGAATGACAAACTGAAGAGGAATGGCATGGCATTCATCATCACAAAGAATGTATCAAGATCTATTTTGAAGTACAATGCTGTCAGTAATAAGATAATATCCATACACCTACAAGGAAGACCAGTTAATAGTACCATTATTCAAATTTATGCATCAACCACCAAAGCCAAAGATGAGGAAATTGAAGATTTTTACCAACTTCTGCAGTCTGAAATTGACCCAACATGCAATCAAGATGTATTGATTATCACTGGTGATTGGAATGTAAAAGTTGGAAACAAAGAAGAATCATCAGTTGTTGGAAAATATGGTCTCGGTGATAGAAATAACACTGGAAAGTGCATGATAGAATTTTGCAAGACAACGATTTATTCATTGCAAATACCTTTTTTCAGCAACACAAATGACAGCTACACATGTGTACTTCACCAGGTGGAGTACACAGGAAATCAGACAGACTACATCTGTGGCAAGAGGCAATGGAGAAGCTCAATACCTTCAGCCAAAACAAGGCCAGCAGCTTATTGTGGAACAAATCATCAACTGCTCGTATGCAAGTTCAAGATGAAGCTGAAGACAATGAAAAGAAATTCATAAGAGCCAAAATATGATCTTGATTGTATCCTTCCTAAATTTAGAGACCACCAAAAGAATAGATTTGATGCATTGAACACCAATGACTGAAAACCAGATGAATTGTGGGATGACATCAAGAACAGCATCCATGATGAAAGCAAAAGGTCATTGAAAAGACAGGAAAGGAAGAAAAAGAAATGGATGTCAGAAGAGACTCTGAAACTTGCTCTTGAATGAAGAGTAGCTAAAGCAAATGGAAGAAATAGCAAGATAAAAGAGCTGAACAGAAGATTTCAAAGAGCAGCCCGAGAAGACAAAGTCAATTACTATAACGAAATGTGCAAAGACCTGGAGTTAGAAAACCAAAAGGAAAGAACATGCTCGGCTTTTCTCAAGCTGAAAGAACTGAAGAAAATATTCAAGCTTCGAGTTGCAATATTGAAGATTCTATGGCCATTATATTGAATGACACAGAAAACATCAAAAGAAGATGGAAGGAATACATAGAGTCACTGTACCAAAAAGAATTGGTCAATGTTCATCTATTTCAGGAGGTGGCATATGGTCAAGAACCAATGGTATTGAAGGAAGAAGTTGAAGCTGCACTGGAGGAATTGGCAAAAAACAAGGCTCTGGGAATTGATGTTTCAACAAACGTTTCAACAAATGGATGCCGCATTGGAGGCATTCACTCAGCTATGCCAAGAGATTTGGAAGGCAGTTACCTGGCCAACTGACTGGAAGAGATTCATATATGTACTCACTCCAAAGGAAGGTGATCCCACAGAATGTGGAAAGTGTTGAACAATATCATTAATATCACAAGCAAGTAAAATCCTGTTGAAGATAATTCAAAAATGGTTGCAGCAGTATGTTGACAGAGTACTTTCAGAAATGCAAGTTGGATTCAGAAGAGGTTGTGGAATGAGGTTTATCATTGCTGATGTCAAATGGATCTTGGCTGAAAGCAAAGAATACCAGAAAGATGTTTACTTATGTTTTATTGACTATGCAAAAGCATTTGATTGTGTGGATCATAACAAATTATGGATAACATTAAGAGGAATGGGAATTCCAGAACACTTAATTGTGCTCATGAGGAACCTGTACATGGACAAAGAGGCTGTTGTTCGAATAGAACAAGGGGACACTGCATGGTTTGGAATCAGGAAGGGAGTGTGTCAGGATTGTATCTTTTCACCATACTTATTCAATCTGTATGTTGAGCAAATAATCTGAGAAGCTGGACTATATGAAAAAGAGTGTGGCATCAGAATTGAAGGAAGACTCATTTACAACCTGTGATATGCATCATTGCATCATATCTATTCTTTAGGTGGTCTCTAAACACAACTTTGCTTGCTGAAAGTGAGGATGATTTGAAGCCCTTACTGATGAAGACTGAAGACTACGGTCTGCAGTATGGATTACACCTCATATAAAGAATACAAAAATCCTCACAACTGGACCAATAAGCAGGATCACAATAAACGCAGAAAAGATTGAAGTTGTCAAAGACTTCGTATTACTTGGCTCTACACTCAACAACCATGAAAGCAGCAGTCAAGACATCAGATGATGTATTGCATGGGGCAAATCTGTTGCAAAAGACCTCTTTCAAGTGCTGAAGAGCAAAGATGTCTCTTTGAAGACTAAGGTGTGCCCAACCCTAGCCATGGTATTTTTAATCACCTCTTATGCACATGAGAGCTGGACAATGAATAAGAAAGACTGAAGAA
>NW_006921705.1:5458228-5459860 GCF_000298275.1 Orycteropus afer afer
ATCATATGCCACCTCCTGAAATGGATGAAGATCCACCAGTTCTTTTTGGTACAGTGACTCTGTGTATTCCTTCCATCTTCTTTTGATGTTCCCTGCATCATTCAATGTTTTGCCCTTAGAATCTTTCAATATTGCAACTCAAGGCTTAAATTTTTTCTTCAATTCTTTCAACTTGAGAAATGCTGAGCCTGTTCTTCCCTTCTGGTTTTCTAACTCTAGGTCTTTGCACATTTCATTATAGTAATTGGCTTTGTCTTCTCGAGCTGGTCTTTGAAATCTTCAGTTCAATTCTTTTATCTTGTTATTTCTTCCATTTGCTTTAGCTACTCTCCGCTCAAGGGCAAATTTCAGAGTCTCTTCTGTTATCCATTTTGGTCTTCTCTTCTTTTGTTGTCTTTTTAATGACCTTTTGCTTTCTTCATGGATGATGCTCTTGATGTCATCTCACAATTCATCTGGTTTCTGGTCACTGGTGTTCAATGCATCAAATCTATTCTTTAGATGGTCTCTAAATTCAGGAGGGATATATTTGAGATCATATTTTGGCTCTTGTGGACTTGTTTTTAATGTCTTTAACTTCAAGTTGAACTTGCATATGAGCAGTTGATGGTCTGCTCCACAATCAGCTCCTGGCCTGGTTTTACCTGAAGATATTGAGCTTCTCCATCGCCTCTTGCCACAGATGTAGTCAATCTGATTCCTGTGTGTTCCATCTGGTGAAGTCCTCGTGTACAGCCACCATATGTGTTGTCTGGTGACTAGTTCAGTGTTATTTCCATTCCACAGGGAGACAAATAACTATTAAAGTAAAATGAATTAATACCTTGTTAAGGGTAGACATTCTTTCCCTACTTCTGTTTACATTTACAGTTCTAAATATGGAGAATTAAAAACACAATTCCAAATCTATTTGAGAGCAGTTTTGTATGAACAGAACTCCACTGTCTAATGTTATATGTTGAGTTAAACTTCATATTACCCCAGTCACAATGATGAAAACCTGGATTCATCAAAAAGTATATTGGTATGATATTTCTATAGGGTAATTTGAAGATGCCTATCAAAAGCCATAAACATGGACATACCTTTGGATTCAGTAATCCTGAGACTTGGCTTTTGTCCAAAAGTGCAATCAGAGATTGATTAGTCAAAGATTCTAACCAATGATTTCATTACAGTTATCTGAAGCCTCAAAAACAAAATTATGGTAAATAACAGGGAAATAGTCAAATATATGATAATAAATTTTTCCAAGGGAATATTATGTCATCATTCAAAATCCCATGTTTTAATATCAATTACTGATATTGGAAACTATTCATATTAATGTTAGGTGCACCCACAAAATTGCATTTGTATGATACACTCAGGCACATAGAAAACAAACAAACAAGACTGAAAGTAAAGTTTTTGAGCAACAGAAACTCCTGCCCATTCTTGATAGATATATGTTAGAAAAACAGTTGTGGAAAATAGATTGGCTTTACCTGTTGTTGTTGCTATGTGCCGTCGAGTCGGCCCCGACTCATAGCAACCCCTCCTTGGGTTTCCGAGGCAGTATCACTACGGAAGTAGGATTGCCCAACCTTCCTTCAGTAACATCAATTCTACTCAAACTATTCCAGAACATAG
>NW_006921705.1:5459960-5466800 GCF_000298275.1 Orycteropus afer afer
TGGGCAATCCTACTTCCGTAGTGATACTGCCTCGGAAACCCAAGGAGGGGTCGCTATGAGTCAGGGCTGACTCGACGGCACATAACAACAACAACAACAGCACATAGGGTCACTATGAGTCAGAGATGACTCGACTGGCAGCTAACAACAACAACAACAACAACAATCTTAGTTATGAAGTACTGCTGTAACAGAAATACAAGTGGATGGCTTTAACAAACAAATTTATTCTCTAACATTTTTGGATGCTAAAAGTCCAAATTCAGGACGTCAGCTGTAGGGGAAGGCTTTCTCCTTCTGCTGGCTCTGGAGGAAGGTCCTTGTCTCCTTTCAACATCTGTGGGCTCCAAGGCAATCCTTGGAGATCTTCATGTGTCTTGGCATCAATCTTCTCCTAGGTCTAGGAAATTCTCAGTGCAGGGAATCTGGGTTTGAAGGATGTGCTCTTCTCCCAGCCCTTATTTCTTGGTAGTAGTCAAGTCCCTCCCTCTCTGTTGGCTTTTCTCTCCTTTTATCTCTTGTAAGATAAATGGTAATGCAGGCCATACCCCAGGAAAATGCCCCTTACATAGGATCAGGGCTCTAACCTGAGTAAAGGTGTTGTATGCCACCCTAATCCCCTTATAACTGATTAACTGATCTCATCAGATCACATCATAGTGGATGATTATATCATTACATAACTTGCAAACACTGAGAATCATGGCCCAGCCAATTTGGGACATATTTTTGGAGGATACAGTGCAATCCATGACAGACTAACTGCTCTAAAATACAGCTGTGGATAAGGTCTATAGAGGTTCTTAAGAAGGAAGCAGTGACCTTTAGGGGAAAAAATTAGATAAGTTTCCTGATCAAGCGGACTAGGAGCTGGGCATCAAAGAACTAATACAATTTGGAAATGAAGAGGCAGGCAGTGTAGAAACTGAGGGGTGGAGAGCCTTGGAGTGAAGAGGACAGTCTACTAAAAGTGCAACAGGATCATGAAGAGTGATTTTGGAGAAAAGCAAGCAATCGATTTGATTGGCACAAGTCCAAGAAAATGAGCCTCTGGAGTGTGGTGCTTATTCCATAAGGAACTGAAAATCATTGCAGATTTTTGTAGGGGAACATGATAGGAAAGGAGCTATGAGCATAATGAATACATAGTATCAAAGCAAAACAAGAAGCAAACAAACAACAAGTCCCTCAAACTCTACCTTAAAACTTGTTAATAGAAAATAAAAGCAAGTGATAATGTTTTTAAGTGGCAAACACTCTCATTGCTAACATTGCAATCATAACCCATAAACCCATTGCCATCAAGTCGATGCCTACTCATAGTGACCATATGGGACAGAGCAGTACTGCCCCATAGGGTTTCCAAATCTATAATCTTTATGGAAGCCAACTGTTACTTGTTTCTCTCACAGAGTTGCTGGTGGCAACGTTTTGGTTAGCAGCCAAGCACTTAACCACTGTACCACCAGGCTCCTTATTCAGAGCTACCATTTATTGATCCCTGGGCTCATTGAGACATATACTATTTCATACAGTTTTCTCAATAGTCCTGTGGACTGAAAAATAATAACAGAAACAGTTGCCGCTGACTCCAACTCATGTCTCCCGGTGTATCAGAGCAGAGTCTGCAGCAGCTGATTCTTCAGAAGTAGATCACCAGGCTTTCTTTCATGGCATCCCTAGGTGGGTTCAGACCTCCAACATTTTGGTTATCAGCTAAGCATATTAAACTGTTTATACCACCCATGCACTAGACCTGTTAGTGAGATATTTTTATTTCCATTTTATAGATGGAGAAGCCCAGGCTTGCATACATGTAGTCATGTTTTGAACCTAAACTGTGCTGTTACATGTGACAGAACCAAAATTCTGCTGAAAAATAAAATATCAGGGGGAAAAAACTTTTACTGAAGTAATTGCTTCAAAAGAGACCATGAACTCTGATTTTTTTTTTCTTTTAAGTGCTAGAAGTAGTTAGAAAAATAGCCCTAAAAATAGTTTGCATTACTGGAGGCTGTTAAGAAAAGCTCTGGAAAGCAAATGACGACCAAAACACTACTCAAATTAACATGAGAAAGCCAGTAAATAGTATTTGCGAGCTACTGAGTTGAATTATAACCCAAAAAGAGAAAGCAAGCTGATGAGAGCCTTGCTGGGAGTGTGCTTTCTGCACCCCTGTGGATGTGTAGGTGTGATTCTTCTCTCCTACTGGGGATGGAGTCTCCTTTAGGCCTGGTACACAGTAGGTGCTGTCCATTTTCATGAGGAAATAAATAACAGAATCAACAAGTGAATGAGCAATGCCTTTTTGAATATTACAGGGGTGTTGGTGTTGTTGTTATGTGCCGTCAAGTCTTACCGACTCTTAGCGACACCTCTTTGGGTTTCCGAGGCAGTATCACTACGGAGGTAGATTGCCCCATCTTCTTTCCGAGGAGTGGCTGGTGGGTTTGAACCACCATCCTTCTGGTTAGCAGGCAAGTCCCTACAGGGGTAGCAAAAAGGAATCCTAGCACAGTCTTTAAGAAGCCATGGTGCCCAATGGTTATGTGCTTGACTGCTAACCAAAAGGTCACTATGCATCCGCTCCAGTAAAGATTAAACCCCATTGCCCCACAGGGTTTCCAAGGCTGTCATATCTACAGAAACAGACCGCCCTGTCTTTCTCCTGTGGAACAGCTGGTGGGTTGAACTACTGACATTTGGGTTGAAACTGATGAGTTTGGGGTTAGCAGTCAAGCTTTTAACCACTCCACCACCAGTTCTCCTTCCATCAAGAATATTCTATGGGGCAGTTCTACTGCATCCTGCAGGGTTGCTATGAGTCAATATCAACTGCATGGCAAACAATAACAGCATAATCCTTCACTCAGAATAAGCACTGGCTAAAATGTTGGATTTGACTGAAATCACTGTTTGTCACGGGAGACACCAGGGAGGTGATCTTGCTTCTTCCAACTCCATCATTCATCTCCCTCCCATTCCCCCAGATGCTCTCACACTGACATCTTGAGTCCTTCTATTTCAGGCAAGTTCCTGCAACCACATCTTTCTGATCTGCTGATACACTCATTCACAGAGATGAGCAACAAAATCAGAACTCTTTAATGCTGACCATGTCCTTAGAAATAGTTCAAATCAAAGCTGTGTTGTCTATTCAGCACTAACCAAAACCAAACTACCATAACCAAAAACTAAAATCTCTGCCATAGAGTTGGATCCGACTCATAGCGACCCCTCCTTGGGTGTCCAAGGCAGTATCACTAGAGAAATAGATTGCCCAACCTTCCTTCCGAGGAGTGGCTGGTGGGTTTGAACCACTAGCCTTTTGGTTAGCAGTCAAATGCCTTAGGCACTACGCCACTAGAGTTCCTACAGTACCACGTTGTTGTTATGTGCTGTTGAGTCAGACCTGACTCATTGTGACCCCTCCTTGGGTTTTCGAGGCAGTATCACTACAGAAGTAGATTGTCCAACCTTCCTTCCAAGGAGTGGCTGGTGGGTTTGAACTTTCAGCCTTCTGGTTAGCAATCAAGTGCCTTAGACACTATGCTACCAGAGCTCCCCAACAGTACCATAGGGGCTATGAAGTTTCCAATAGCTAAACATGTATTAGAAAATTTGTTGATTTTACTCACTAATAGAAAATAAAATGTAGCATTACAACACACAATGTCAGTTTCATTTATTATTAAATTTAGTGGTTATATATTGTTCAATTTGTGGATCTATTGCTAGATTGAAAGAGCGAGAGAGAAAAAGAGAAAGAAGAATGACAGCTAATAAATGTAGAAGGAATGATGATAGAAAATCACTCATTTATAATACCCAATGTAATAATAAATTCAGTTTCTTGAATGCTAAATGAATGCTAAAATCATTTACTGAACAATCAAATCCTTTACAAGGGACTGGGGTCACCATAAGGAGTTCTGGTGGCATAGTGAGTAAGGCATTTGACTACTAACCAGAAGGTTAGCAGTTCAAACCCACCAGCCACTCCATGGAAGGAAGATGGGGCAATCTACTTCAGTAAACATTTACTGCCTTGGAAACCCAAAGAAGGTTGCTATGAGTCAGAATCAACTCTATGGCAGTGAGTTTGGTTTGTTGGTTTGTGGTCACTATGCTTATCAAGTAGTCAACCTTAGAACTGACAGTGGAACAACTAGAAACAAACCTTCTTGTACTAGGATGCAGTATGAAGTTCACAATACACCTTGTGATACAGTCTTCTAAAAAACGTGAACCCAAATTTAATGAAAAAGTTAGACTTAACTTATAGTTTATAGGAAATAAAGGAGATGGAATTACAAGTTAAACAATGCCATGAAGAAACAGACAAATCCAAAAGGAAGCCATTCTAAAAGACCACTGAAAAAATTCTATGTTAAAATAGACTTACCAAATGCAAGCCAAAAATTCCATTGATCCTGGCTCAAAAGAACCAAATGCAAAACACATTAGAAAATGAACTGGATATTAGATGATATTATAGAATTTGTGTTAATTATCTTAAGTGAGATAAAGGGATTAGAATTATATAGGAGCTGTACGCTAAGGTATTTATGATACCTGGCAATTTATGTTCAAATTTATATCCAAAAATAAAAATTGTAGATAGGTAGAGTAAAAGCATGCTAAATGTAAACAATCATTTTTCTCTTGTGGAGCTGGTGATGGGTTTGAACTGCCAGCATTTTGGTTTGCAGCCAGATGCTTTAACCCCTGTACCACCAGAGCTCCTTTGTTTCCACCATAGGGTTCTCTAACCAAAAAGATTAAAATTTATAAAGAATGCTATTACCTTAGAAACAATCTGTAGAACTGATACTTCAAAAAGATTTTGTTATAAACACAGTGATTTCTAAGATACCACAAGCAATTTAAGTTAAATGAATACTAGTACTAAATAATATCAAAAGCTAAGTCATAAAAATTATTTTTACTATTTTGTAGCAAAAAAAAAAAAAGAAAAAGAAAGAAAGAAAAGAAATTGATATGGGGTGTGGGTCTATTGTAACGGGTTTTTTTTTGAAATGTGAAATTGAGCCTAAAAATAAGAAGTTGCCTATGGACAACTGGTATCTGTAAATTAACCTAGCTCAGTGCCCTGAAACTTGAAGCTCTCTGTTGTACACTTTCAGTCCTCTGGACTTCCCCCTGACACACACATTAATCTAATACTTTCTTCTTATCAAACATTTTCTGTGCTAGGTACTGTGGAAAGATCTTTATAAGTATCATCTCACCTGAATCTCAAAATGCCTCTATGAGTTAAATATTATTGTTGTCCCCATTTTACAGAGAATGAAAATATGTAATTAAGATGCTAGTCCATGGTAGAGCTGGGATGAAGTCTGCAGCCGTCTGACTGTGCATCACAGCTGGTGGTAGACAGAGCCAGTGTCATTGGGTGTGGTCATTGACACAGGGAGATTGATGGTTGGAATTTTCAGGTTGGAAGGAGGGTCTGTGGTCATTTGGCTACAAAGATAAGCATTTTGGAGCAGGGATCTTTTCATCATGTCACTTGATTCACACCTTATGCTGCACCTACTCTTCACAGGCAGAGAGCTGGCCCAGATCTAAAATAGCACAGAGGAAAATGGGATCCAGATTTAGAACTATTCAAAAGCATCCCAATGCAGACAGGGAGTTGATTTCAGAAGTGTCCAATAGTCTACAAACACAGGAGTACAAATCCATGATATGAATCTTGTCATTTCCCTGCTTAACATTATTTAGTGAGTTTCCATAACCTGCATACAAACAGAACTGCCATAAAGGCTGGAGGACCAGGGGGATTAAGGAGCAAAGCTGTGTACAAGATTCTGCCAGAGTTCATGTTCGTGATGCCTTTGTTAGCCCTGGGTGCTGGATGCTTGGCTTCTGAGTACCACTACCCGTAACCACTCATCGACACGCTACCGGATTCTCAGTTCTATCGCAGTCACCGCACACCATCCCTTTAGCTTTTGCATTGGTCTCTCAAGAATTCCACCAACTTTAGTGAAATATTTGATTGATTCCAATTTAATTCACATGCCCACGGAGCTAGGAGAAGGTCGATCTTTTCCCCTCAGCTTAAACATGGTGTGTGGGCTTAAATATGGAGTTTTGATCTCTTTTTGGTTCCTTGTCAAAATCTTCTATCCATCCAGACGCAAACAGACTTCATGCATTATTGCTTTTTTTTTTTTTTTTTTCCAGAGAAGCTCTTTGAGTCTCTAGGTCACATGTGTATTTTTTGGGAGGTGGAGGGGACCCCTCAGTCCAACCTTCTCCTACTTGCTCATTTGTTCCAGCCTGGCTGTTAGAACTCCAACCTACACGGCTATAACTGGGACAAGAATCTCAGTGGGCTTCCAACACTTAGCCACTTGTTCACCACTCTGTCTTTGATTTCTCTGTCTTTTCTGTTATCTTGGGAGTCTCTGTATTTGAGTGCAGTTATGTATGTGTTGAAACTTTAAAAAGTGTTATGTTTTATCTGGCACTTCCTATGAAGTAGAATGAAGTCCTCATATTAGGACTTTGTTGCCAGAAATCACCTTATATTTTTAAAATATTCCTTAATATTTAAGGCAAATTATAGTGATATTCCAATTTTTGGAATGATAAAACATTTACTTTTGAAATAAACTTATTTAAGTTTTAAAATATGAGATGTCTTCAAGGAAACTAACATGTAAATACCAGAATGTTGTTGTTATGTGCCATCGAGTCAGACCCGACTCACAGCAACCCCTCCTTGGGTTTCTGAGGCAGTATCACTACAGAAGTAGATTGCCCAACCTTCCTTCTGAGGAGTGGCTGGTGGGTTTGACCTCCAGCCTT
>NW_006921705.1:5470901-5475476 GCF_000298275.1 Orycteropus afer afer
TTGAACCACCAGCCTTCTGGTTAGCAGTCAAGTGCTTTAGCCATTATGCTACCAGAGCTCCTAGGCTTTACCTAGAAAAGTTTAAAAAATGAAGATATTCTTTCACTCAATAATTCTGCTACTAGATATTCTTTCTAGAGCTTTACATTTTCAATTATGAATTTTGACCAATGAGCAAGTTTTGAAATGAATTTAGTGGGTTGCAAACAGCATTATTTTTGGTAGAAGAGATCAGAATGCCTAACACAATAAAGGATAATACTGTTTTGTAAAGTTTTTCTTTCGGTTATATACTCACAAACACACATATATGTTTATGTGTTCTCTAGCATTGTGACATAAAAAAGTATGAATTATTATTGGCCATGATTAAAAAAGTTTGAAAGCCATGGATTGCCCTAGAGAAACTCTGGCAGACATGCCCCAAGAAAGAAATCTTACCAGGGGACAGTACAGAATATTCATAGTGACCAGAAACAAAATTCAATGTCCACTGACAGTAGATAGCAAGGATTACAGAATATTTAGCAAGCTTAGCCCCCATTCACCAAATACCAATACAGACAGTCATCTTAACAAGAAAACATGCCCCTCACATACACATTTTCAAATGCCTCTCTGGCAGGGTATAGCTAATACTTATAAGCACTCAGTAAATTAGCTAACACAAAGGTAACAAAAATAGTCTGTACTGGTAAGCACTAGTGGTTAGCAGGATTGAGTTCGGACAAAGGATGATATGAACCTGAGTTTTATATTAAGTATACCATAGCACTCTGCTTAATTTCTGAAAAGTTCTTTATTTACCCATCCCTTCAATCATGGTTCAGAAAATATTTATTGAGTGTTTACTATCTGTTAGGCTCTGATCACTGGCTGAAGCAGGTAGACAAAATTCTTGGCCTCAAGGAGCTTACTTCTGTTGGAAAGCCCATTTACCCAGGGACAAATGGGCAGGAGGATCTCTGGCTTCCCTGTTCCAGTAAATAAAGAGCTCTTCATATACTGTTCCATCTCCACTCTCACTTTCTCCTGACCAGCCATTCATGTGGAGGCAGAAATCAAAAGGACCTGCTTTTTCTAGAACCGATAGGGAATCAACACAAGCTAAGCCATGAGGATTGTTAAAAACACCTCATTTTTCTTGAATAAACAGAAAATTATATTTCCCAAGTTCCATTAATGCCTATAAATACTAAAGTATCATGGAACAAGAAAGAGCACAACTCTAATTTTTGATGAGAAAATCACTACATATGTGTTATATGAAATGACAAAATCAGTAAAGATCATGCACAGGCCTCAACCGTGCCCTAGAAATCGTACTAAATAGTCTGACTCTAGGTTATAATGTATAAACAAGTGAGGGCTCCCAGTGTTCATCTGTTTGTTGAAACAACCCAGTGGGTATTCTGTCAATTCCTAGAGCCTTGTTTGTCATCAATTTCTTCAGCACACCTTCTAATGTTTCCTTCAGTACCATCAGTTCTTGATCATATGTTATTTGCTGAAATGGTTGAACACTGACTAATTCTTTTTGGTACAATGACTCTGTGTATTCCTTCCATCTTCTTTTGATGCTTCTTGAATTGTTCAATATTTGCCTATGGAATCCTTCAATATTGCAACTTGAGGCTTGAATGTTTTCTTCAGTTTTCACAGCTTTCTTATTCAATCTGTATACTAAGCAAATAATCCAAGAAGCTGGACTATATGAAGAACACAGCATCAGGATTGGAGGAAGAATCATTAATAACCTGAGATATGCTTATGATGCAACCTTGCTTGCTGAAAGTGAAGAAGACTTGAAGAACTTACTGATGAAGATCAAAGACTATGGCCTTCAGTATGGATTACACCTCAATATAAAGAAAATGAAAATCCTCATAACTGTACCAATAAGGAACATCATGATAAATGGAGAAAAGACTGAAATTGTCAACAATTTCATTTTATTGGATCCACAATCAGTGCCCACAGAAATATCAGATATCAAACAACATACTACACTGGGCAACTCTATTGCAAAAGACTTCTATAAAGTGTTTAAAAGCAAAGATGTCACTTTGAAGACTAAGGTGCACCTGACCCAAGCCATGGTATTTTCAATAGCCTTGTGTGCATGTGAAAGCTAGATAATGAGTAAGGAAGACTGAAGAAGAATTGATGCATTTGAATTGAGATGTTGGCAAAATATATTGAAAATGCCATGGACTGCCAGGAGAATGAATACATCTGTCTGGGAAAAAGTATAGCCAGAATGCTCCTTAGAAGCAAAATGGCTAGACTTCATCTCCATACTTCTGTCAAGTTATCAGAGAGGAACAGTCCTTGGAGGATATCATGTGGGGTAAAGTAGAGGGTCAGCAAAAAAGGGGAAGACCTTCAATGAGATGAATTGACACAGTGGCTGCAATGATGGGCTCAAGCAGAGCAAGAATTGTGAGGATGGTGCAGGACCAATAGTTCAGTTGTACGTGGGGTCACTGAGTTGGAAATAACTCAATTGGACTAACAATAACAACATATATAATAATGATACAGAAATATGAATAAGGCAAATATCATACATAAGCTGCATTTTCAAATTCTGCTGCCCAAGAGATCTCTTTACCTTCTCTCCCAAACACACATATAAGCACACATTCACACAACTAAATTAGTGTTATTCTTTATAAAGTGTATTTCAAATAATATAGGAAATAGTTTTTCTCACTGAACATTAAGCCATGGTCTGTTTTAGAACTATGAATGAATTATTGCAGGTATAAGGCATGAACATGTTTGGAGCTCCATGGAAGTGCACACCATCTCAGATTTATTTAATATTCAACAAAGTTTTTATTGAACTTTTACATATGCTCAGGAACAGTAGATGGAATATACACTGTTGGTGATAAAAACTATACCAGAGATCAATCACATGATAGAAGTTTGCAAGATTTATTTATTGTAAATATATTTTTTTCCACAACATAAAAGGCAACTATACTGGACCTCACTGGATGGAATATACTGTAGGAATAAAATTGACTACATCTGTGGAAACAGACAATGGAGAAGCTCAATCATCAGTCAGAACAAGACCAGAAGTGACTGCAAAACAGACCATCAGTTGATCATTTGCATGTTTAAATTGAAGCTGAGTAAAATTAAAATAAGTCCACAAGATCCAAAGTACAAATTTAAGTATATCCCACTTGAATGTCGAGACCATCTCAAGAATAGATTTGACACATTGAATACTAATGACTGAAGACCAGATGAGTTGTGGGATGTCATCAAAGATATCATACATGAGAAAAGCAATAGATAATTAAAAAGACAGTAAAGAAAGAAAAAACAAAACTGGATGTCAGAAGAGACTCTGAAACTTGCTTTTGAATATAGAATACCTTGAAGTGAATGGAAAAAATAATAATGTGAAAGAACTGAACAGATTTCAAAAGGTGTCTTGAGAAGACAAGGTATTATAATCAAATGTTCAAAGAACTGGAGTTAGAAAACCAAAAGGGAAGAACATGCTTGGCATTTCTCAAGCTGAAAGAACTGAAGAAAATTTAAGTCTTGAGTCACAATACTGAAGGATTTCATGGGCAAAATATTGAAGGATGTAAAAAGCATTTAAAAAAAAAAAAAAGATGGAAGGAATACATAGAGTCACTATACCAAAAAGAATTGGTTGACGTTCAACCCCTACTAAAACTCTAACAGAACTCACTGCCATAGACTTGATCTGAATCATAGAGACCCCCTCCTTGTGTTTCTGAGGCCTTATCTCTACAGAAGTAGATTGCCTGATCTTCCTTCCAAGGAGTGGCTGGTGGGTTTGAACCTCCAGCCTTCTGGTTAGCAGTCAAATGACTTAGGTGCTATGCCACCAGAGCTCCCTCAACCACTACAGGAGACAACACATTATTAAAAACCTATAGTATTAACTATTGGTCTCTCCTCATCTGGAGCAAAGAATAGTGAAGAAAAGCAAAAATGTATGGAAACAATTAGTCCAAGGGACTAATGGACCATGGGAACTTCAGCCTATATGACCATGAGACCAGAAGAACTAGATGGGGACAGGCTATCAAACCCAACTACTTAGAAAGGGATCAAAATTGGAGACCCTGGATAGAGTGGGAGAAAAAAAAATTTGGAACAAAACTCAAAAACATAAAAAGATGAGAATTACTGATCAAATGGAGACTGATGAGCACCCCCCCCTCCCCAAATTATGGCCATTTGTTACCCTTTAGGCCTGGAGTTGGACTCATTCCCATGAATTAAGTTTTAGCCAAACAATAGATGGGCCTGCAAGCTGAACCCTATGAGCTGAACAGTTACAGCAGGGAGATGCACCCCTTAGAACAGTCAGTTGTAAGAGATTGGAAAGGCAGCATTTGCACAGGGGGAAAGCTAGACAGACAGGAATGCACAGGTTAAATGGACACAGGGAAGGGGTAACCACAGAAAGGAGGTAGAAGGAGAGATGTTCCATTGTAGGAATTATAATCAGTGTCATGAAACAAAATGTGTATCAACTGTTGCATGTAAAATGAATCTGCTTTGTAAAATTGCACA
>NW_006921705.1:5475576-5477078 GCF_000298275.1 Orycteropus afer afer
CCAACCTTCCTTCTGAGGAGTGGCTGGTGGGTTTGACCTCCAGCCTTCTGGTTAGCAGTCAAGTGCCTTAGGCACTATGCTACCAGAGCTCCCAAATACCAGGATAGGTGTTACTTAAACATAACAATTATCAGGAGAGGAACAGGTAAGTGAGAAACACTGATCTGGCATATAACAGCCCCACAGGAAACATTTGATAATTGAATGAGTAAATGAGAAAAAGTACTGAGTACTCTCTTATCAAAAGTTTTCCTTCCTTCATCAACTGCATAAACTTCTATATCAGCCCTGTCCAACAGAACTTTCTGCAATGAAAGGAAACTTCATCTGTGTTGTGCAATACGGTAGCCACCATTCCAGCCACATTGGTACCTTCTGTAACTTGCAGTGTACCTTATGGAACTGAAGACCTGACTTTTAAATATTATTGAATTTTAATTAGTTTAAATTTGAATGTATATAGCCACATGAGGCTGGTTACTATATTGGATAGCAAGTTGTAGAGTTTCTCACCCCAGTTTCATATCAAAATTATCTAAGCACCTTTAAAATATGTACCAAAGTCCAGACTTTATACTAAACCAATTAAATAAGGATCTCAGGTTGCTGCGGATAAGGCATTGACTTTTTTTTTTTTTTTTTTAAGTTATGGGGAGCTCATTTTTTATTTCTTTAATGTTATTTTCTTAATTAAAAATATAAACAAACATGAAGAACTTTTCTACCATGTGTGAAACCTAGCCTTATTTCATTGGTAAAATCAATGGATAATCTGGTTACTTGTTTAAGACCAATATCCTTGTGGTAAATCTACTAAATAGAGTCAAACTATTTCCAAACAACTTCTTTGTGCTTTCATTTCTCTCTCTCTCTCTCTTTTTAACTTTACCAGTTTCAATACTAACGGTTTTTACCTCTCCTGGATCACGGAACCCTCACACATACTCTGTGAAACAGGCAAAGAACAACATCACTATTCTGTGGAGGCAGATTCAGAGAGGTCAACTGATTTTCTACAGATCACATGGTTGCAAGGGTCAAAATTAAAAATCAGGCTTGCTGGTGACTGTTGTTGTTGTTAGGTGCCGTTGAGTCACTTCTGACTCATAGTGACCCCATGCACAGCAGAACGAAACACCGCTCGATCCCGCGCCAGCTCCACGATCCTTGCTATACTTGAGCCCATTGTCGCAGCCACCGTGTCAATCTGTCTCGTTGAAAGCCTTCCCCTCCTTCATCGATCCTCCACTTTACCAAGCATGACATCGTTCTCCAGGGAATGATCCCCTCTGACAACATGACTGAAGCAGGTGAGACGAAGTTTGGCCATCCTCACTTCCAAGGAGCATCTTGGCTGCACTTTCTCCAGGACAGATCTGTTAGTTCTTTTAGCAGTCCATGGTACCTTCAGCATTCTTCGCCAGCACCACAACTCAAAAGCATCAACTCTTCTTCGGTCTTCCTTATTCATTGTCCAGCTCTCACATGCATACCAGGCAATT
>NW_006921705.1:5483123-5485009 GCF_000298275.1 Orycteropus afer afer
ACTTGTCTATGCTAAGAAAGATGGAAGACAGCTACCTGGCCAATACCCTGCAAGAGATCCATATATGTGACCATTCCGAAGAAAAGTGATCCAATAAATGTAGAAATTATTGGACAACATTATTAATATCACATATAAGTAAAAATTTCCAGAAGATAATTTAAAAATGTTTGCAGCAGTACATAGGCAGGGAACTGCCAGAAATTCAAGCCGGATTTGAAAGAGGATGTTGAACAACGGATATCATTGCTAGTGTCAGTGGATCTTGGCTGAAAGCAGAGAATACCAGAGAGATGTTTATCTGTGTTTTATTGACTATACAAAGGCATTTGACTGTGTGGATTATAACAAATTATGGAAAACATTACAAAGAATGGGAATCCCAGAACACCAAATTGTGCTCATGAGGAACCTGTACAGAGGCAAAGAGGCAGTTCCTCAAAAAGAGCCAGGGGATACTGTGTGGTTTAAAATCAAGAAAGAAGTGCAACAGGGTTGTACCCTTTCCCCATAGTTATTCAATCTGTATGCTGAGTAAATAATCCAAGAAGCTGGACCATATGAAGAAGAACATGTTATCAAAGTAGAAGGAAGACTCATTAATAACCTGCAATATGCAGATGATACAAGCTTTCTTGCTGAAAGTGAAGAAGACTTGAAGCACTTACTGATGAAGATCAAAGACTGCAGTCTTCATTATGGATTACATTTCAACATAAAGAAAATAAAAATCCTTACAACTGGACCAATAAACAACATCACAGTAAATGGGGAAAAGATTGAATTTGTCAAGGATTTCATTTTACTTAGATCCACAGTCAATGCACATGGAATCCGCAGTCCAGAAACCAAATGACATACTGCATTGGAAAAATCTGCAGAAGATATCTTTCATATGTTAAAAAGCACAAATGGTACTTTGAGAACTAAGATGCATCAGACCCAAGCCATGGTGTTTTCAATCTCTTCACAGGCATGTGAAAGCTGGACAATGAAAAAGGAAGACCAAAGAATAAGTGATGCCTTTGAATTATGGTTTGGTGGTGTAGTGCCTAAGGCATTTGACTACTAACAGAAGGCTGGCAGTTCAAACCCGTCAGCCACTCCTCCTGCTCCTCAGAAGGAAGGTTGGGCAATCTACATCCATAGAGATACCGCCTCGGAAACCCAAGGAGGAGTTGCTATGAGTCCAATCGACTTGACGGCAGTGAGTTTGGTTTGGTTTTGAGTTTGAATTATGGTGTTGGCAAAGACTATTGAATATATCATGGACTGCCAGAAGACAAACAAATCTGGCTTAGAGGAAGTACAGCCAGAATTTTCCTTAGAAGCAAGGATGGAAAACCTTCATCTCACATGCTTTGGACATGTCAGAAAGGACCAGTCCCTGGAAAAAGACAAAAGGGCATTATGCTTGGTGAAGTAGAGAATCAGCAAAAAGGAGAAGACCTTCAACAAGATAGGTTGACACAGTGGTTGCAACAATGGGATCATACATAGAAACTATTGTGAGGATGGTGCAGGATCTGGTAATGTTTCATGCTGTTGTACACAGGGTTGCTGTGAGTTAGAATCCACTCGGCATCTAACAACAACAACAAGTACATAAGCTGGCCTCCTATTCCTAGACCTCACAAGGAAGGGCACCCAAAGGTATTTTCATATCCTACACCCAAAGCTATACTAGCTAAATGTCCTTCAAGCTTCTGGTTCAAAGTTCTAAAAACATAGATCACTAAACTAAAGTAGCTTTTCTCTAGTATTTAACATTTCTTGTTTAATTAACTGTTTTTCCTTATGAGATGAAGTTCACTGTTTCATAAATACAGTGAAATCTGTAAGAGCCAAAACTCAGTGAGACTGCCTTGTTTTCTTGGGTCTTACAC
>NW_006921705.1:5494699-5501121 GCF_000298275.1 Orycteropus afer afer
TTTCTTTGTTGAAGAGGGTCTGTGCAATCCTTCTGCCTAGTCTGCCATCTTGCCCCGCCTCCCTATCATTCGTTTTTGTGGAAAGTATTTGAGTTCTCCTTCTCTGACAGGTACCTTACACAGGTTCTGGCTTTTGCAGTTTCAACTGTAGTTGATAAAGACCAATTCTATTGTTAATCAAAAGGGGGAAATTTGTGAAAAGCTCACAAGTAAATTTGGCTTCAGGATGGACTGGTTTTAGAGATTGAAATGATATCCTCAGATCCAAGTGTCTGCTATTTCGGTTATTTTGGCTTCTTTCTTAAGCTCCATATGATTATGGTTGCCCGTGGTTAGAGTTTGGTGTATTTTCTTCTAAACAATGAAAATCCTGTACCTGACTCTCATTAGCCCATATTGAGTGATGGATCAGAGGAAGGCCATTTTTGATTGACAAGTCTAACTTACATGTCTATCCCCGGAATCAGGCAAAGAGTCAACTCCACTGGAAGCACTGAGTCTGAGAAGGCAAAAGGGGTGGTTCCCCAGAAGAAAAGGAAAATGTATGCTGGGTAACTAAAGAAAAGCACATGTTCATCACAGATGATAAGCTTACGTCTTTCAGAAGGAGATCAGCATTTCCATTTGTAAATGGGTTGTTGCAGCAGAAAAAGCTATGGAAAGAAGTAAAAATTTCTTAGTTCTAATATTCATCATTGTCATGACTAAATTAAAGAGTTTTTATATGAAGTAAGTGACTGTAGTACAAGTGTTTCATAAATATTTGAATAGTACTTTATAGTTAGATATTATCATTATTTATTGAAAGACTAAGAATATATCCCTTGGAAAGTCATTATTTAATTTCTGAATTACACCAAGCAATAAAGGCAATAAATAATAGCAATAAAACATATGGACATAACATATAGTTGTAGCAGGTTTTGTTTTTTGTCTGTCTCTTATATTTGACAAAACTCCACCTTTGTTTAAGAAATCCACTCTCCTCTATAAGGTCATGTACTTCACCAAACTATAAAAAACCAAACCCACTGCCATTGAGTTGATTCTGATTCATGGCGACCCCTGAAGTGGTAAATCTTTACGGAAGTAGATTGCCCAGTCTTGCTCTTGTGGAGTGGCTTGTAGACCTGAACCACCAGTCTTAACAGGTTAGCAGTCAGATGCCTTAGGCACTGTGCTACTGGAGCTCCTTTCACCAAACTATAGTGACAATGTTGTTCTCCTTGCCAGTAAGTAGATCTTCAATAACCAACTGAATAGTCTTCCTCTCATGTCTTGTTGACATGAATGAGGTCACATGCCTACCAGCCTACCCTTGCAAGGTGGAGGGAATAAACTATAAATGACTTAAGATCATCCGGTGTAGAAGAAAGGAGCTCTGTGGTGTACTGCCTAAGGCATCTGACTGCTAGCCAGAAGGTTGGTGGTTCAAACCCACCAGTCACTCCATGAAAGGAAGATTGGGCAATCTACTTCTGTGAAGATTTACCACCTTAGAAACCCAATGGGGTCACTATGAGTCGGAATCAACTTGATGGCAGAGGGTTTGGTTTTATTGTATGTGTGTGTGTGTGTGTGTGTAGAAGAGATGTTGGGGAGTCAATTATAAATGTCTAATACAACACCTTTCTTCACTTCACTGACTGAAGAGCTGAGGACTAAATATATTCACCTAGCATATTTCCTCGTCCTTAGAAATCATCAAAATGATAGTAAATTGCAGTACATAACATATATAAAGTTTATAAGCAAAAATAAGCAATATTTAACCAACCCTGCTCACTGCCTATATAAATCTTACCTCTTCTTTAAGTTCCATCTCAAGAGTTACCTCCTTCCATAAAATCATTTTTAACTCTCTTCCTACATGAATCTTCTTTCGCATCTAAAATCCTGTATCTGTATCCCAAAGAAAGCATATGTGCCCTCAAAAGGTTTGTTGTTACTTAAGTTTCTCACATGTGAAGATCTTGTTTCACCTTAAAAAATTGTAAATTGTTCTTTAAGGAATAGAACCATATTTTTTCAATGTGCTTTGTCTTCATTAACTCCTTGATATATATTATTCTCAATAAAAGGAGAATAATGAACTATTAAAGTCACTGAAAAATTCTTTGAAGGATAGCCATATTAAAATATTTGAACTTATGTGTGGGAAGAATATGCCTCTTGGAAATAATGATGCCAAATTTTAAAAAAGGTTTTTCAATTTTCCCCATGCAAGGTCTAAATAAAACAGCATCAGTGCATGTGGTGATAGTTTCATGCTTACATAAATATTTACAAATATAATTTTAATCTAAGGTTTTTCCCCCCACTTCTTTTTTCTGTGCCAATAATCAGTGTGCTGGATTTATGCTTTTAGGAGTAACACACAGCTGTTAAGTGCCATAAATATATTAAGCCATAAAAGTCTATTTGAAGGCAGCATTTCTGAAAAAGGCTCATCACCTCATCTATGATAAGCCTGAGAGACTTCCACTCATTATAATTAGGTTCAATGGCCAAATAAAATGACTGCATTTAATGCTGACAACTGGAAGTCAAGTTCAAAGTTGGAGGGAGGACGCAGAAGAACATGTGAGCAGGCAGTCTATTAAAAAAAAAAAAAAAAAAAAACCCTTACCCTTCAGTATCTTAACATAAATGATGCATGATTTGGAGCTTTGGGGCTAGTTATTATTTTTTAGTGCTACAGGTGTTAAAACAAAATCAGCCTGCGACTGGAGAGCTTTACATTAGCAACGAAAATGAGCATTTAAAAATTAAAAATAATTATAACCATTACACTTTATTTAACACCCATAAGGAGAGTAGTTTTAAGACATTTGTAGATTGCAGGCAAGCTTCTCTTTGAGAACTAAGCCTTCATCATATCAAAAATATTTAAACATATAACTCTCATTAAATTTAAGTTTTGAATGTTGGAAGGGATTTAACAACTTTTATTAATTTTAATTATCATACTCCTTTTTTCAATAAGCCCACGAAAAGTTTGTAGTCTGAGAACGTTGAGCCTATTCTATTTAAAGAATAAAATGTCTTGTCTACATCAGGTTATTTGCCAACATTATCTCTGTTCAACATCCTTTAAGGTAGGAATTAATTTCTTCATTTTGTAACTGCAAAAACAGAGCTGGAATATCCTGAGGTATGTTTCAGGGGTCATTAGGCCAGTAAATAATAGAGTCGAGATTCAAATTCAGTTTGTTTGGCCTCAGGAGTGCCTATTCATTCCCTCCAACCTCTGCCTTTCAAGGGAACTTGGGTCTTCACAAACCTCCTTAGCCTCTACTAGAATCTGAACATTCTAATACTTACTGCCTATAATTCAATAGGAAATTAGTCATCTGCCTTGGGAGTGCCCCATCTACATTTCTTACATGGGTATCTAACTTCGGATGGGGATCACATCTTCTCCAATTGCCCTGTAAAAACATGAAGACACAGACAGCCTAATTCTCTCACCTTTACTCCACTCTCCCATGACATCTACATGCTTTGTATCAGAACAACTACAACAACAACAAAACCCAAACCTGTTGGATTCATGTTGATTCCAACTCATGGAGACCTTATGTGTTACAGAGTAGAACTGCTCCATAGGGCTTTCTTGGCTGTAATCTTCTTCTTCTTTTTTTTTAAATTGTGCTTTAGGTGCAAATTTACAGAACAGAGTTTGCTTTACATTCACCATTCCATGTACATTTGGTTTCATACCCCAGTTACTAAACTCAACCCTAACCCACTATCCTCCTCTCCCTTCTAGTACCCCCTCCCCCATGTCCCTCATAGTTATGCACTTCTGTGTGTCCTGCATTTCCTCCGAGCGAATAGTGCCCCCTGGTCGATTGCTCCAAGGGATGCATCTCCATAGAGTATGCAGGTGCCTCACCTTGGGTTGAGTGGTCTGCGGGTAGGTCTTGTCTACTATTGGGCTGAGAGCCAGCCCCTGGGAGTGAGTTTTATTCCAGGCCGGAAGTGTATCCCAGGGCCATAGTATGGAAGGTCCTACCAGACTCCATCTGACCAGTAATTCTAGTCACTATTGTGTTTTTGGATTTTGTTCCACATTTTCCCTCCCGCTCTATCCAAGATCTCCAGTTTTGATCCTTTCCTGAGTGGTTAGCATTGGTAGCCACTCACCATCTAGTTCTTTTGGTCTTGAGGTCCATCATGTCTTAGGGCTAATTGCTTCCAAATGCCCTTGGATTTTTGCACTCTTCTTTGCTTCTGACAATAGGAGACCATTAGCTGCATCTTAGATGGCCACTTGAAAAATTTTAAAGACCCCAGTTGCTACCCACCAATGTAGGTTGTGGAACAAGATTTTTATGTATTTTGTTGAGCCAGCTGAGTCTGGTGTCCCCCAATGCTGTGGTCCTGAGTTGGTAGATCTGTTGGATCTCTCTCCCACAGTGTCTGGCTGTCTGTGAGGCACTGCTCTATGTCTGCCTTCTGTTGTTTCTGTAAGGATTGTTGGTATTTTATATCACTGGTATCTGTGCAAGATTAGCCTCAGCCAAATTGGTCCTTGGTCTAAAGTACAATCCTCTTCACTGACCACCATCTGATCTTCTCAGATTTTATGTGTTTATCTGAGCCTGGTGTTTGGTGTTAATAGTAATACAGTATTGTAGATATACTGGTATTAGCCTCTGTCATCTATATTTTATATGCACAATTCATTGTCCTCCCTTTACCCAATGCTATCATGGTGATCACAGACTCTTTCCATACCATGTGACAGTCTGCTTCTGTAAAGATTACAACCTTGGAAACTCTATGAGGCAGTTTTACTCTGTCCCATAGGGGCACTATGAGTCAGACTCAACTTGACAGCAACAGGATATGCATACAAACACACACACACACATACATATGCACATACATATGTATGTGTGTGTGCATATGTATGTGTGTGTGTGTGTTTCACTGGTTTTGCTCCTCTAGAGAACCCAGCCTACGTCATTTGGTACTGAGAATGGTACTATGGGAACAAAATTGTAAGAATGAGTTTTCTGAATTGATTCTCAAGTGTGGCTGTCTTAAAGGTGCTGTAATCTTTATGGTGAATTTATGTGTACAAAGTAGAACTGCCCTCCATAGGGTTTTCAAGGCTGTGAACTTTCTGAAGCAGATCTCCAGGCCAACTGCCAACCTTTCAGCTAGTAGTCACTGCTTAACTATTAAGAGCTGACTCCATGGCAATTAACAACCACCACCACAACATTCTTTAATAGAAGCAAACTGACAGGCCTTCCTTCAGCAGTGCATGGATGTGTTCAAATCACTAATCTTTAGTTTAGGAGTCCAGTGCAAACTGCACTACTCAGGCACCAACCTTGTGTGTGTATTTGTATATACACCAACCCAAACTCACTGCCATAGAGTTGATTCTGACTCATAGCAACCCCTTTTGGGTTTCCAAGGTGGTAAATCTTTACGGAAGTAGATTGCTCAGTGTTCCTTCTGTGGAGTGGCTGGTGGGTTTGAACCACCAAACTTCGGGTTAGCAGTCAAATGCCTTAGGCACTACACCACCAGAGCTCCTTTTTTTCCAGTTTAGCAACTAAGAATAAAGCTGCTATGTGGAACTGTGTTTACATTTCTCTACATCAAAGAAGTCAGGCATAACAACTTAGTCAAGTTACTCACAAACCGCTAACAACAAATGTAAAGACTGTATTTGAAAATTGATTGGAGACCCAGTTTCTTTAAATGTAATTCTATTGAGTTAAAAATAAAATTGTGATATGACCAATTATTGTATGTATTTATTAAACTGTATATAAATAAATATAATCCTATAAAAGCTATAGGACTACTACTTCCCTTCCTCAGACTTTGGACTAGAAGTAGCAATCTTATTGGCTTCTAAAGAGAAGACATGTTTTATTATAGAGGGACAGGTGAAAGATGAGAAAAGAATACTTTTGGAGCAAGTAGGAAACTATTAATTTAAAGAAATTGTGTCTCTAAATGAGTTGAACATAGTAACAAATGAAGAATCTATTTGTGATGACTAAGGTTATGTGTCAACTTGGCTAGGCCACGATTCTCAGTGGTTTGGGAGTTATTATGTAACATCCTCTATTTTGATCTGACACGAGTAGCCAATCACTGGAAAGGGGAATTTTCTTGAAGGGTGGACTGGATCCAATATACATGGATGTTCTGGCAAAGCTTGCCTGCTCTCAATCCTGCATCCAACTCTTCATCCTTTAATCTCAGATTCTGGGGGTATGGGCTAACAGCCTGTGTCTGACCTGAAGATTTTGGGATATGCTAGCTCCTGCATCCACATGAGCCAGAAACCTGCCACCTCACCTGCATAGTGCCTAAGGCACTTGACTGCTAACCAGAAGGCTGGCGGTTCAAACCCACCAGCCACTCCTCGGAAGGAAGGTTGGGCAATC
>NW_006921705.1:5501724-5503266 GCF_000298275.1 Orycteropus afer afer
TATCTGTCTATCTATCTATATCTGGTTTTGCTCCTCTACAGAACCCAGGCTAAGTCATTTGGTATTGAGAGTAGTACTAGGGGAACAAAATTATAAGAATGAGTTTTCTGAATTGGTTCTCAAGTGTGGCTGGTCTTAAAGGTGCTGATGACTCTGCCTCCAGTAGTAAAGAGGGAACTGCTAATCCATGGTATGAGGTGGCAATAGAATTACACAAAATATCACCACCAATGGATCAAATATTTGTGATGAACAAGGCTATGGTGATTGCATACTTGATACTTTTCTTCAATCTTGTCAGAAAGAAATGTAAAGACGTTAGTTGGTTGTTCCTGCTTTCACTAAACAGAGCAGTGAAAGAAAGAAGAGCTCAGTGCTTCAGTGTCACGGCTCAAGCACCACAAAAAGACCTGAAAGTTGCCACTTGTGCCCTGAAAGAAAGTCTTTTTTTTTTATAGTAAGAGAGCTGATATTGCCAAAAAACAGCCCAGAATCTCTTAAGAGTTGTTGAATTATCTTGGCATTTGAATTCCCAACCTTGAATGGTATCTGAATTTAAAGTGAGGACATTGATTGGGAAGAAATGGAATCCTGAAACTTGGGATAGGAATATATGGGCAGAAAATCAAGAAGCTGGGGACATTGACCCTCTAAATTCTTGAATCACTCCTACCAACAGAACCAGCCCTCTTACTCCCATCTGAAGACATTACTCCATCTTTGTCTGTTAAGCCACCCTCCCCAGTAAAAACATTATCCCTTCCATCTCCATCTGAAATGATTAACCCAGCTGTGCCTAAATAGTCTTTGTCCAGGATATTACCTGGGTCAGTGCCTGGGGCATTGCCTGAGGCAGGTATCTTACAAGACACTGCTGAGTGTTCATAGGACCCAACCCCACCAACCTTCTTTTTTTTCTTCTAGGCCTAAAACTAATCTTAAGTCCCACTGAGCCACAAGAGGTAAAGTATAAAGTGTGACGTAGGAGAAGGTATGCTACCATCTAAAAGAACTGCTTGATTTTTCTAATATATATATACAAAAAGAAACCTGGGGAGTATGTAGCTGTTAAGGTTGTGGGTTAGTAGTTCAAGGAGTATGAGGATGGATCAGTGTGAGTTTATTGATTTGGGCCCACTAAACACAGATTCTTCATTCAATGTTTTGGCTCTAGAGGTTGGAAAAGGATTGAATAGTTTAGTTGGTTGGTTCACTAAAGCTTGGATTAGTGGATTAAACATGAATCAAGTTGAAATGCCAGACTTGCCTTTGTATACTATAGAAGAAATTATTTTAAGGCTTAGGGAAATTGGCATGCTAGAGTGGATTTACAGATTGGACTCACAGACCCATCAGTGGTGTGCACAGATGACACACCTTTTAACAGTGAGGAACAAATTTGTGAAGGGAGCCCCAGCATCCTTAAACACTGCTGTGATTGCTATTTTATGTAAGTCAGATTTGACAGTGGGAACTACCCTAACTGAATTAAGACTCCTAACTACTATGGGGAACTCTGGTGGCATAGTGCTTAAAGCATTT
>NW_006921705.1:5503641-5531799 GCF_000298275.1 Orycteropus afer afer
GATGGGAAAATCTACTAAATGTTTACTTGATCTGGACAGGTAGAAGAATTCTAGGTCAAGAGAAGGGCAGTCTAACTGGAATCACCAGAATAGAGGGTCATGGTACCTCAATTAATTTCCAGACTTGATCTAATTTATGCACCCACAGTCCCTTGAATAAAGGAGAGGCTGTGAACCCTTGAGGAAGGATCCCACTACATTGCCAAAAATTTATACTGTTATTCTTTCTCCCAGCCTTGCCAAAAGATTCTCCAAAGGGATCTACAGCCTTTTACAAGACTGATCGTTCATTAGTGAAAAGAGAAATAATCAAAATTTTCAGGATTAATGTCTCTGAACTGACGCTAACTCTAGGAGACCCAGTCAGAATCGGGGCACGTGGAGGTTAGGTTATTAGTGGAGTCTTACTTAGTTCATGCCCATCTCACAGTGGGTTCAGTGGGTCCAGAAACCCATTTTGTAGTTATTTCCCCAGTTCCAGAATGCATAATTGGGATAGACATACTAAGCAACTAACCAAACCCCTTATTGGAACCCTGGCATTATGGTTATTAGGTAGGAAAGGACAAGTGGAAGCCATTAGAATAGCCCTTACCTCATAAAATAGTAAACCAAAAGCAATATTGCTTTTCTGGAGGGATTGCATAGATTAGTGCCATCATCAAGGACTTGAAGGATGCAGGGGTTGGTGTTTCCTACCATATCCTTACTTAACTCGCCTATTTGGCCTGTGCAAAAAACAGATGGATCTTGGAAAATAAAAGATTATTGTAAACTTAACCAAGTAATGACTCCAATTGCAGCTGCTGTTTCAGGTATGGTTTCATTGCTTGAGGACATTAATACATCTCCTGGTACCTGGCATGCAGCTATTGATCTAGTTAATACCTTTTTCTCCACACCTGTTTTGAAGGACAACCAGAAGCAGTTTGCCTTCAGCAGGCAAGACCAGAAATATACCTTTATTGCTTTATCTAAAGAAGTTCTGGTGGCATAGTGGTTAAAGCATTCGGCTGCTAAGCAAATATTTAACAGTTCAAACTCACCAGCTGCTCTGTTGGGGAAAGATGAGGCAATCTGGTTCCATAAAGATTTACAGCCTTGGAAACCCTCTGGGGCAGTTCTACTGTGTTCTATAGGGTTGCTATGAGTTGAAATCAACTCAGTGCCAGTGGATTTTGTTTTTGGTTTGGCCTTATCTAAGGGGTGTATCAACTCTCTAGCCCTATGCCATAATTTACTCTGCAGGGATTTTTATTGCCTTTCTCTTCCACAAGCCATCACATTGGTCCATTACATTGATGACATTATGGTGATTGGACCTAGTGAGGAAGAAGTGTCAATGTCTCTAAAGTTATTGGTGAGACACTTGCATGCTAGAGGGGGGAAAATTAACTTGATAAAAATTCAAGTGCTTTTTCACCTCAGTAAAATTTCTAGGAGCCCATTGGTGTGGGACATGTTGAGATATTCCTTCTAAAGTGAAGGCTAAGTTGTTGCATCTGGGCTTTTTTACAACTAGAAAGAAGGTACAACACCTGGTGGGCCTCTTTGGATTGTGGAGGCAACATATCCTTCATTTGGGTGTGTTGCTCCAGCCTATTTACCAAAGGACTGGAATAGCTGTTAGTTTGGGGTGGGGCCCAAAACAAAAGAAGGTTCTGTAACAGGTTCAGGTTGCCACACAAGGCACTCTGCCCCTTGGACCATGTGATCTGGCTGATCCAGTGGTACTTGAAGTGGCAGTGGCAGATAGAGATTCTGTTTGGACTCTTTGGCAGGCCCCTATTTGTGAATCACAGTTCAGACCCTAAGGATTTTTGAGCAAAGCCCTGCCATTCTCTGCAGATAACCAATCTCCTTTTGAGAAACAGCTTTTGGCTTGTTACTGGGCCTTAGTAGAGACTGAATGCCTAACCATGGGCCACCAAGTCACCGTGCAGTCTGAGCTGCCCATCATGAACTGGGTGTTGTCTGACCCACAGAGTCATAAAGTTAAACATGCATGGCAGCACTCTATCATTAAATGGAAGTGGTGTATACAAGATTGGGCTCAAGCAGGACCTGAAGGCACAAGTAAGTTACATGAGGAAGGGGCTTAAATGCCCATAGTCCTCTTTCCTGTCATATTAATTTCCTTCTCCCAGTCTGAATCTATGGCCTCATAGGAAGTTCTTTACGATTAGTTGACTGAAAAAGAGAAAAGTCATGCCTAGTTTACAGATGGTTCTGTGTGATATGCAGGTACTACTCAGAAGTGGACAGCACAGGATTGTCGCTATTTTCTGGGACCTACCTGATGGACAGTGGTAAAGGGAAGTTATCCCAGTGGATAGAACTTCAAGTAGAGTATACCTGGTTGTAAATTTACTTGCTTGTAAATTTTGCTTGGAAGGAGAGATGGCCAGATGTGTGACTGTATACTGATTCATGGGCTGTGGGCAATGGTTTGGCTGGATGCTCAGGGACTTGGAATGAACATGACTGGAAAATTGGTGACAAGGAAATATGGGGAAGAGGTATGTGAATAGACCTCTCTTTGAATGGGCCAAAGTGAAGATATTTTTGTCTCATGTGAATGCTCACAAAAAGGTGACCTCGGCAGAGGAGGATTTTAACAATTAAATGGATAGGGTCATGTGTCCGTGGATGCCAGTCAAT
The DNA here is from genome assembly GCF_000298275.1 of Orycteropus afer afer. Taxonomy (NCBI): domain Eukaryota; kingdom Metazoa; phylum Chordata; class Mammalia; order Tubulidentata; family Orycteropodidae; genus Orycteropus; species Orycteropus afer. The sequence continues at coordinate 5,506,303 of NW_006921705.1, forward strand.
CTCTTTCCCCAGCCACTCCTGTCATTGTCCAATGGGCTCATGGACAAAGTGGCAATGGTGTCAGGGATGGAAGTCATGCATGGCTCAGCAACACAGACTTCTTTCCACTCATCAAAGCTGACTTGGGTCCAGCCACACCTGAGTGCCCAATCTTCTAGGAGCAGAGACTGACACTGAGTCCCTGATATGTCACAATTCCTAGGGGCAATCACCCAGCAACATGATGGCAAGTTAATTACATTGGACTGCTTCTATCATGAAGAGGACAGCATTTTTTTTCTTGCTAGGATGATGGAATAGTGCCTAAGATGTTTGACTGCTAGCCAGAAGTCTGGCGGTACAAACCCACCAACCACTCCTCGGAAGGAAGACTGGGCAATCTACTTCCATAGTGATACCACTTTGGAAACCCAAGGAGGGGTTGTTACGAGTCAGATCTGACTCAATGGCAGTGAGTTTGGTTTTGGTTTTCTGGAGGAGAGACTCTTACTGCAGATATGAATCTGCCCTGTCTGCATGCAATCCTTTTGCCAGAACTACCATCCATGGACTTATGGAGTGTGCTATCCATTGTTACGGTGTCCCACATAACATTACCTCAGATCAAAGAACTCACCTCACAGCAAATTAAGTGTGGCAATGAGCTCATTCTTGTGGAATTCACTAGTCTTACCATCTTCTAGATCATTCCAATGCAGCTAACTTGATAGAATGATGGAATGTTCTTCTAAATATACAATTAGGGCACCAGTGGGTTTGAACCGCTAGCCTTCTGGTTAACAGTCAAATGGCTTAGGCACTATGCAAAGTATCTTTGTTTTCTTCCCTCCCTTATTCCATTACTTACAAAATATAAGATGTAAACTGTACCAGTGCATTTTCAGTTTTATGTATGTTAGTTTATCGTGTTAGGTACAAATATGACTTTATAATTGTCTTTATTTAGAGATTATGTATGGTTTAAGGAGATGTGTACACATGTCAATTTGACAAGGGGTAGACAATGAGTCGGTATGACTCAATAGAACACAACAACAGACAATGATAGTTAAGGTTATGTTTCAACTTGGCGAGGCTGTGATTCTCAATGGTTTGGTAGATACTAAGTAATCATCCTCCATTTTGTGATCTAATGTGAGCAGCCAATCAATTAATTGAAAATGGTGTTTCCTTGGGGACATGGTCTGCATCCAATATATATGAATATTATGGCAAAGGTATCCTGCTTTTGATCTTGTGTCCAACCTGTCACCCTCTGACCTCTGGTTCTTGGGATATGAGCCAGCAGCCTGTGTCTGAATGGCTGACTTTGGATTTGTCAGCCTCTGCAACCACAAGAGTCAGGAGAAGGCTCCAGTCTGCTGCCTGACTCACAGATTTGGGACTTGTCAGCCTCCACAATTGTATGAGCCATTTTCTTGAAGTCTCTCTCTCTCCATATATATGTTGTTGTTGTTGTTGTTATGTGCTGTTGAGTTGGACCCAACTCATAGCAACTCCTCCTTGGGTTTCCAAGGCAGTATCACTATGGAAGTAGATTGCCCCATCTTCCTTCTGAGGAGTGGCTGGTGGGTTTGAACTGCCAGCCTTCTGGTTACTAGTCAAGTGCCTTAGGCACTATGCTATCAAAGTTCCTATATATATATATATATATATATATATATATATATATATACACATACATACACATACAGTGCCTAAGGCACTTGACTGCTAACCAGAAGGCTGGCGGTTCAAACCCACCAGCCACTCCTCGGAAGGAAGGTGGGGCAATACTACTTCCGTAGCAATACTGCCTCGGAAACCCAAGAAGGGGTCGCTATGAGTCGGGGCTGACTTGATGGCAAATAACAACAACAACAACATATATATATGTGTGTGTGCGTGTGTATATGCACACACATATATATACATATCTCCTTCACTGGTTTTACTCCTCTAGATGAGCCAGCCTAAGACACTATTTTTCCTTTAAATTTTTATTTTGACACAATTTCAGTTTTAAAAATATGAGTAAATATTGCAAAAATATGTATTAAAATAGTACAAATATCCATATAAACTTTACCCAGATTAGCCAAATGTTAGCATTTAACATATCAGCTTTATCCTTTTTTATTCTCTCTCTCTCTCTCTCTCAATATATATAGATGTGATAGTTGGAGCTGTGTGTCAACTTGGCTGGACCACAATTCTGTGTGGTTTAAGCTGTTGTGATGTGGTTACTCCCATGATAGGATCAGATGATTATGTTTTGAGCAGCCAACCTGTAGAAAGGGAGTTTTGCTAGGGGTGTGGCCTGTTTCCAGTGTATCTTTGGACATCCTGGGAAAAGAGACATTCCTCTGTGGATCAGGATTCTGTTGTGCTGCCTACAACTGTCTGTGAGCAAACAATCCACCATTTGGCCTGGAGATCTTGGATTCGTCATTCGTTGGAGTCAACAGTCAGTACACTGTCTACCAACCTTGAGCTCCTCAGCCCCTGCAGCTGCAATTGGAGTCACCATCTGATTAAGTTTACAATAATCTACTGTCATTCTCCAATAGCCAGGATTCACAGGTCCAGGAATCAAGGGGTGGAAACAGGAGTGGTACCACTCACTATTACCCCTAGTGACCCACTCAAAACATTTTTGCTTCCTGTCCTTTCTACCCTATGCTCTGTGGGTCTGAAGATCTTAGTTCCAAAAGGAGGAACGTTCCCACCTGGAGACACAATACTGATTGCATTGAACTGGAAATTAAGAATGCCACCCGGCCATTTTGGCTTCCTCATGCCTCTGGATCAATGGACAATGAAGGGCATTACAGTACTATCTAGTGTGATAGATCCTGATTACCAAGGGGAAATTGGATTGGCTTTACATAATGGAGGTAAAGAAGAATATGTTGGGGATACAGGAGATTCTTTACGACATCTCTTAGTACTACCATGCCCTGTGATTAAAGTCAATGGAAAATTACAGCAACCCAATTCTAATATGACTGCTAATGGCCCAGACCCTTCAGGAATGAAGGTTTGGGTCACCCCATCAGACAAAGAACCATGACCAGCTGAGGTTCTTGTTGAGGGCAGGGGAAATATGGAATGGGTGGTAGAAGAAGGTAGTTCTGAATATCAGCTACAACCACGTGACCAGTTGCAGAAACAAGGACTGTGATTGTTATATTTCTTTATTGTATATATGCATCAAATATTTTTGTTTCCTTCTGTTATGAACTGTGACCTGTAAATAGGGTTAATGTGCTTTGGTTGTATGCATGTTAACGTATCATGTTAGGCACAAAGATGACTTTATAATTGTCCTTATTTAGAGATTATATATGGTTAAGAAGATGTGTATAACTCACAAGTTGACAAGGGGTGGACCGTAATAGTTGGAGCTGTGCGTCAACTTGGCTGGACCACTATTCTGTGTGGTTTAACCTGTTGTGATGTGGTTATTCCCATGATGGGATCAGATGATTATGTTGTGAGCAGCCAACCTGTTGAAAGGGAGTTTTGCTAGGGTTGTGGCCTGCTTCCAACATATCTATGGACATCCTGGGAAAAGAGACATTCCTCTGTGGATCAGGATTCTGCTGTGCTGCCTACAACTGTCCGTGAGTGAACAGTCCACCATTCTGCCTGGAGATCTTGGACTCGTCATTCGTTGGAGTCAACAGCCAGTACACTGCCTACCAACGTTGAGCTCCTCAGTCCCTGCAGCGGCAAGAGTCAGGAAAAGTCTCCAGCTTGACGTTTGATCCAAAAACTTTGGACTTGCCAGCTTTTATAAATGTGTGAGCCATTTTCCTAAGATAAATTTCTCTCTTTCTCTCTCTATGTAAGCTTTACTGGTTTTGTTTTTCTAGAGAACCCAGTATAACACAATATACATACATAGATATTTGTGTGTGTATGTGTGTGTGTGTGTATATATATATATATATTTATTTATTTATTTATTTATTTATTTTAAACCCTGAGCAGTATAAGATGAAATGTGGTCATGATGCCCCTGAATACATTAATGTGTATTTTTTAATAGCAAGAAAATTCTCTAAGAGAGCCACAATACAATTATTAAAATCAGGAAATTAATATTAATGTAATACCATCATCTAATCTACAAACATTATTCAGATTTTACTAATTATCTTCATTAAGTCTTTTCTAATAAAAAAAGGTTCCTGATCATTCAGTTTGATTACATTCAGTTTGATCTCCTTTAACTTGGGACAGTTCCTTCATCTTTCTTGTGTTCTATAACATTGATAGTTTTGAAGTACAGTCCAGACAATTTGGCCTTTTCTGATGGTTCTTCATGATGTGATTCAGGCTTGCACTTTTGGCAGGAATAAGTGATGTTTTATATGTCTCTGTGAAATACAAGTAGTTCCTAGGCTAAGCTATGCAAGAGATCCATTCCTAAGTGTGTCTTCAAGTCCAATTTGTAGGTAAATTGGAACAGGTGCATATGATTCTTATTTAGCCATACTTCAGAGCAAGAAAAGCTTTGAAGCCTTTTCAATGATTTAGAAGCTGCACATGTAGTCAGTGAAGGTGACTGTGATAAACAATTGTTGCAAGGAGGGGTTGGTTTAACTGTTTCAAACTAAGGGTAAATTTACATAACATTAAAGGACAAGTGGAGTTGTCCGTAAGTTGGACATTCATAACATTGGAACTTATTGTCTATCAGGAGGAACCCGGCGCCAATTTGCCCCATTAATGGTGATGTTAACTTTGTTCATGTGTCAAGGTGGCAACAGCCTGGTTTCCCTACAATAAAGTTACTATTTTTCCCTTTGAATGAAAGATCTTGTGGGTAAATATAAACCCTTTTTAAAAACATCATTTTAAATTCAGATATTATAAAACAAAAGCTTTTCCCCTTTTTGGTCTCATTTACTATAGGACAAGGTATCTACAATTCTGAATTTTCCAGAAGTTAAAAAAAGCTATCATTGTATTTGGAATACTTCTGTATTTTAAATGATATTAAATTACTATATACCTATTCTATCTAAAATTTTAGGAGCTCTGGTAGCATATTGCCTAAGGCACTTGACTGCTAACCAGAAGGCTGGCGGTTCAAACCCACCAGCCATTCCTCAGAAGGAAGATGGGGCAATCTACTTCCGTAGTGATAATGCTTCGGAAATGCAAGGAGGGATCACTATGAGTCGGGTTCGACTCAATGGCACATAGCAACAACAATCTAAAATTTTAACTGTCCTATACATTTTGAAGGGCAAAAATGCTCATGTTTATGGAATAATAGTTGCTTTATGAAGGATAAAGCATTTCTACTTTTATAATCACTCTTACTGTTTTTGAAACAATTGTTCATTCAGAACAATTTAGATGACAATTGTTTGTAATTTAATGTAAGGCAAGGTCTGTTAATATTTTCTAAGAAATTTTATTTGGAAATAGTATTATTGACACATTTTACCTTATAACATTAAATATTATCTAGCTGCCTGTGGAAAAATTCTACATTGAGGATAGTTCAGAATAATTTTTCTGTTGGGTAAAGTAGCAAGTAATGATACTGAAGAGTGACATAATTCAGTACATTTATATAACTGACATTTCCAAGAACTCAAAGTAGTTCATAAAAAATGCAAAGTGTATCTTTTCAATTCACTGAAGTATTCCTCCTGGAGACATTTGCAGTTTGGAACTTGGAGTCTTTGTACATTAATTTGTTGTCCACACAAAGGTGCAAAACTGATGACTAGCATTTGAATAACAACGGCAATCACTTAGCTTCCTACAGTACCTTGGATCTATCTTCAGCTCATGCCAGTTATTAGCTCCACTGAGAGCAGGCTCTTCTCCTAAAGGAAAAAAAGGATAAATCTGAGACTAGGACAGAACTCCTTGAAAGCCTTTCTCTAATAATGGGGGAAAAGGTGGCTTTTAATTTTACAACTCAAGGATAATGAGGAAAAACATATCTGCCTCAGTCATATTCTGCGTCTCAGAAGGCTTAATTATATTATGGTACTTAATACTTAAAATGACTGGTAGGATTTTGTTCTCTCATTAGTTCTAACAGAGTTGATATGGTGCCTCCCTGGAAGAGCTAGAAATAGTTGTTTCCTTACCATTCTCTCCAAGAAAGAAAAAATAAGCCAATAAAGCACCAAAGGTTCTCAGTCACAGATAGCAATTCTTGTTCCTATATTGTTTTGGGGCCCTTTTATGGTTTCAGTTCTATCGATCTGATCTTCAAGAATATCATGTTCCTTAAGAAACTTAAGGAGCTCTGGTGGTGTAGTGGATAAGGCACTTCACTGCTAACTGGAAGGTGAGTGGTTCAAATTCACCAGCTTCTCTGTGGAAGGAAGACAGGGTGATCTACTTCCCTAAAGATTTACAGCCTCAGAAATCCAATGGGGTCATTATATCTACAACTTCTATTGCTGCCTTTCCTACCCTTGACATACTGCTGGACACACATTCAAAATTCAAAAAGTACCAGTTGATTGTGACATACAGTAATGAATTTTAAAAGATTCTTGATTCTGTTATACTTTGAGTTAATATTTGAATATTTTTCTTTCCTTATCATATTGCCTGTTCCTATCATGCTCCATCCATCACCCCAACCCACAGAGAGAACATTTTCTCTACTTCTGTGACTTTTTCTTTCACTTTCCCCAGGTTTCTAAGGTTAGGGATGAACCTATTACAAATGAGAGGAAATGAATTAAATTTCATATAGCAGACATTTTCAATATTATTCAGGGATGCATCTGGACTCTAAATGAGAGTCAGAGCCTGACCAAGTGTGAGGAACTGATGATTTTATTTATCCTTCAAGAGAGGGATTCTTTGTGAGAGGAAGGGAAGAGGGTTCATAAGGCAAAATTTTGTATATAGATGGGTTTATGGTAGTGGGGAGAAGTGAAGCAATGGAGAAGATGGAATGATAGCTGTTCCTTAGTCCAGACCTCAGGACTAGGTCTGATGCCTGGCACAGAAGAAAGTTACGGTAGTTGTGTAATAAATTTACTACATAACAAATTCACTGAGTGACTTATGAATTGCAGGACCCAAGCAGATATGCCCTGTGGTCCAGGTAACAAAGCATCATAGGGAGAGTTTATACCTTGATTTTATACTCCAATGGTTTTCAAAAACTTCACCAAAGAAGCGTTTACAGTATGATTATAGAGATCCCATCCACGTACATATGACACTAAATGTAAAGTCTCATATGGAGTTATGTCAAGTCTCATAGGAGTTAACCAGGTAAACATTGAGGAGAATAGAGGATATTTCAGGCAATGAAGACAGATTGAGCAAAAGCACAAGAAAGAGCTCAAAGTTCAGAAACAGCTCAAGTAATTTATTATTGATGGAGTTTTCTGTTACAATAAAGGGAGTGGTAAGGTATAAGAATCAAGCTAGGCAAGACTTGCTTACTGAAAAAGCCAGAATTTGTCCTTGTAAATTAGAGATTACCAACTCTGGTTTCATAGTTGTGCCTATCTGAATGGCTCAGTAAAGAAGTTTGTGATTACATGTAGACTCATCAGAAATATGATCAGAGGGAAGAGATGATGATACATATATCAAGTTTTGATGTTCCTGGCACATCGATGAAGAGCCATTGTTGGTTTTTTTAACACTGGTAGATATGGTGTTGGACACATGCATTATATACTATCAAAATATTAAATTTCACCTATTTTTCTAAACCCTGAAAGATCACTGATCACTATTAGGTGATTATGTCCACAGCATTCATTATGCTTTCCTCGTTCTATTGAGGTTCTCTGGTAAGGCTGCAATATCTGCTAATGTAGGCAAAATTTACCCCTTTTGACTCCCTAACAATTGGTACAAGGTTCAGCTGAAGCACTAATCCTCCCATCTCAATGTGACCCAAAACTTAATGAGTCTCTTAAAGGCTGTTTTGAGGTTGTTCTGCTGAGTAGCAAATCACATTATCACTTTAAGTGCTAACACCAGATTCATTCTAATTCAAGCCACATAGACTTGACTTCTGTTTCATATTTTTCTTGAGATTTTTAAGTCAAGGAAAGATATCCACTTGATTGTGCTCAATAATAAATTAGTCACACTTAAAAAGGAGAGAACTTCATACATATATAATGGAACTTCTCAGAGACTCTGTGTGTGTCTGTGTGTGTATAGGAGGCAGGGAGAAGAGACCAGCACCAAGTCAAAAGACCTGACTTTGAGGTATACAGTCTGAGTGGCTCCATATTGTTGTTGTTGTTAGGTGCCATCAAGTTGGTTCTGACTCATAGTGACACTATATACAATAGAATGAAACACTGCCCAGTCCTATGTCATGCTCACAGTTGTTGCCATGCTTCAACCTACTGTGTCAATCCAATGCCACAGTCAATTGACACATTGTGTCAATCCATCTAGTGGAGGGTCTTCCCCTTTTTCATTGACCCTCTACTTTATGGCATGATATCCTTGTCCAGGGACTTGTCCCTTCTGACAACATGACCAAAATATAAGAAATGAAATCTGGTCATTCTGCTTCTAAGGAGGATTCTAGCTGTACTTCCTCCAAGACATATGGTCCATGGTATGGCCAATATTCTTCACCAATAACACAATAAAAATACATCAGTTCTATGGTCTTCCTTATTCATTTTCCAGCTTTCACATGCGTATGAGGCTATTGAAAATACCATGGCTTAGGTCAGGCACATCTTAGTCTTCAAAGTGACATATGTGCTCTTAAACACTTTAAAGAGGTCTTTTGCAGCAGATCTGCCCAATGCAATACATCATTTAATTTCTTCTTTTTTTTTTCAGTTTTTAATGTGATTTGGGTGAAAATTTACAGAGCAAATTCATTTTCCATACAGCAGTTCATACACATTTTGTCTCATGACATTGATTGCAATTTCCCACAATGTAACAACTCTCTTCCCATTTCCTCCCCACAGTTACCTCTTACCTATGTCCTTTCCCCCTTGCATTCCTGCCCCAGAGCTGTCTCTCTGTAGATAGATCATTTAATTTCTTGACCACTGCTTCCGTATGAGGGGATCATGATCCAAGTAAAATGAAATCCTTGACAATTTCAAACTCTTCTCCATTTATCATTATGTTGCTTATTGGTCCACTTGTGAGGATCTTTATTTTCTTTATGTTGAGGTATAATGCATACTGAAGGCTGTAGTCTTTGATTAAGTGCTTCAAGTCTTTTGTCACTGTCAACAAGCAAGGTTGTGTCAACTGCATATCACAGGTTGTTAATGTGTCTTCCTTGTCAGTTTATGGTACTGTGGTGGCTTGCGTGTTGCTGTGATGCTGGAAGCTATGCCACCAATATTTCAAATATCAGCTGGGGTCACCCCTGGTGGACAGGTTTCAGCAGAGCTCCCAGACTAAGAGATAGGAAGAAGGATGTGCCCAGGTCCACTTCTGAATAAAAGTGGCCACTGAAACCTTCATGAATAAGAGAGAAACCTTGTCTGATATAGTGCCAGGAGATGAATCCTTTAGATTGGAAGGCACTCAAAACATGACTGGGAAAGTGCTGCCTCCTCAAAGTAGAGTTGACCTTAATGACATCGATGGAGTAGCTCTACAACAATGGTATATAATAGAATTTCAAAAAAAGAAAATAGAGGAAAAAGACAACTGATTTAGATTAGAAAGATCTAGCTATTTAAATGTAATGCCTTAGCCTGTCCTACATCATAAAAAAATTATACATTAAGAACTGATTCCTACCCCATCATAATAAACTTTGCAGCTACATTATAGTTAAGCTTTTAAGATTTGAGTATGTCATAAATAGATGCAATTTATTTCATGTTTTTGTAGACTATCCAACAACTTAATTATCTCTATGGCTCTTCACCCAGTTTGCTGTTTCTCTTAAACTTTAGTGGACACATTTTTCACCCTTGAGACTTCTGGTGAGATTTTGAGATGAGTCAGCTCCCACTTTTATCAATGCCAGCTTAATTTCAGTTTTCCCATGTGAATCTATCTACTACCCTCACTTGCACAGTGCACAGACAAAATGAAGACTCTGAGAAAAAAGAATTCTGCCCAGAGATAAAAGGCATAACCTCCATATTTTTAAGGATGAGAGGTCCATCCCTTCTTCTCATTACCCATTCCCATTGCTAGAATTCCCAGCCAGTTGAAGTTGAGAAACAGACAAGAAGTTCTCTAACAACAAACTGTGAAAGAAGAATGTAATTTACATGTTTCTCTAAAAAAAAAAAAAAAAAGAAACACCTCATTAAGACAGATACTGGGGCAGTACAAAAAAAAAAAAAAAAAAAAGGAAGACCCTAATTGAGATGGACTGATAAAGTGGTACAATGAGGGCTCAAGCATAGCAAGGATTGTAAGGATGGCGCAGGACTGGGCAGTGTTTCATTCTGTTGCTAGGAGTCAGAGCCAAGTAGAAGGCACCTAACAAGAACAGAAACGTTAAAAAAGTTAGCATAGCACCCTTCAGAAAATACCTTGGTAGGGGGCAACTGGGAGGGGGTAGGGAGGGGGCAGTTGGCAAACAAACAAGGAAGGCAAGATGCTCATAATTCGAGTAAAAATATGGTTTTGGTAGTGGTGTTAGGTGCTGGCGAGTCAGTTCTGACTCATAGTAACCTTATGAACAACAGAGCAAAACACTGCCCTGTCCTGTGCCAGCCTCACCATCATTGTTTATTTGAGCCAATTATTGCAGCTACTGTGCCAATCCATCTTGGTGAGTATCTTCCTCTTCTTCGCTGACCTTCTACTTCACCAAGCACGATGTCTTTCTCCAGGGACTGCTCCTTCCTGATAACATGCCCAGAGTATGTGAGACCAAGTCTTTCGCCATCTTCACTTCTAAGGAGCATTCTGCCTGTACTGCTTTCAAGGCAGATTTGTTCATTCTTCTGCAAGTTAATGGTATATTCAATATTCTTCACCAACACCATAATTCAAAGGCATCAATTTGTCTTTTGGTTTTCTTTTTTCATTGTCCAGCTTTCACATGCAAATGAGAACGTGGAAAATACCATGGCCTGAGTCAGATGCACTTTAGTCTTCAAAATGGTATCTTTGTTATTTAAGACTCTAAAGAGATCTTTTGTGGCAGATTTGCCCACTGCAATATAATATTTGCTTTCTTGACTACGGCTTCCATGGGTGTTTAATGTGGATCCAGTTAAAATGAAATCCTTGACAACTTCAATCTCTTCTCCATTTATCATGTTGTTACTTACTGGTCCAGTTGTGAGGATGTTTATTTTCTTTATGTTCAGATGTAATATTTACAGTAAGTGCTTCGAATTCTCTTTACTTTCAGCAAGCAAGGTTGTGTCATTTGCACATCACAGGTTGTTAATGAATCTCCCTCCAATCCTGAGGCTGCATTCTTCTTCATATACTCCAGCTTCTCATATTATTTGCTCAGCATACAGATTGAATAAGTTTGGTGAAAGGATACAACTCTGATGTACATCTTTCCTGATTTAAAACCCTTGTCTCTTTGAACAACTGTCTCATGGTCTATGTGCAGGTTCCATGTGACCACAATTAAGTGCCCAAGAATTCCCATTCCTGACAATGTCTTTAATAATTTGTTATGATCCACAATTGAATGGCTTTGCATAATTGATAAGACACAAGTAAATATATTTCTAGTATTCTTAGCTTTCCACCAAGATCCATCTGACATCACTAACGATATCTATCTCTTGTTCTATAACCTCTTCTAAATCCAGCTTGAATTTCTGGCAGTTTTCTGTTGATTTACTGCTGCAACTGTTTTTTAATTATCTTCAGCAAAATTTAATTGTGAGTGATACCAATGATAATGTTCAGTAATTTCAACTTTCAGTTGGATTACCTTTCTTTGGAATAGGCAGATACATGGATCTCTCCCAGTAAATTCGCCAGGTAGCTCTCTTCCAAATTTCTTCTCATAGATGAGTGAGCCCTTCCAGAGTTGCATCCATTTGTCGAAACATTGCAATTGACATTTCATTAATTCCTGGAGCCTTGTTTTTCATCCATACCTTCTGTAGTTTGGGCTTCTTCTTTCAATAACATCAGTTCTTAATCATATGCTACTTTTTGAATTGGTTGAACATCAAACAATTCTTTTTGGTACAGTGAGTTTGTGTATTCTTTCTATCATCTTTTGATTCTTCCTGTTTTGTTCAATATTTTTCCCATATAATCCTTCAATACTGCAACTCAGGTTTGAATTTTTCCTTAAGTTCTTTCAGCTTGAAAAATGCCAAACATGTTCTTCCCTTTAGGTTTTCTAAATTCAGATCTTTGCACATTTCATTGTCATACTCTCCTTTGTCTTCTTGAGCCATCTTTTGAACTCTTCTGTTCAGCTCTTTTATTTCATCATTTCCTCCATTCACTGTCACTGCTCTCTATTCAAGGGCAAGTGTCAGAGTTTCTTCTGAAACCTCTTTTGGTCTTTTGTTTCTTACCTGTCTTTTTAATGATCTGTTGTTTTCTTGATGTATAATGTCCTTGATGTCATCACACAACTCAGCTCATGTTAGGGCATTAGTGTTCAATGCGTCAAGTCTGTTCTGGAGATGGCCTCCAAATTCAGGTGGGATATATTTAAGGTTGTATTTTGGCTTTCGTTGAATTGTTTTAAATTTCTTCAGTTTCAACTTTAATTTGTGCATGAGCAATGGATGGTCTGTTCCACAGTCTGCTCCTGGCCTAGTTATAACTGATGATACTGGGCTTCTGCATCACCTCTTTCCACAGATGCAGTCAATTTGATTCCTGTGTATTCCATCTGGTGAGGCCCATGTATGTAGTTGCTGCTTATGTTATTGATAAAAAGGTATTTGCAATATATAAGTCATTGGTCTTATAAAATTCTATCATGTGATCTCTGGCATTATTTTTATCACATGGCTATATTTTCCAACTACTGATCCTTTTTCTCCATTTCTAACTTTCACATTCCAATCACCTATATTTATCAAAATATGGTAAGTGATGTCAGTAATATATATCAGTCATCTGCAAATATTACAGGCCATGCTCTATTCAGCGTTGAGGCCTTCCAAATAGTCTCTCTCTGGTAATAAGCAGTATGTTAATTATGTCATATTCAGACTGAAACAAAATATGGAAAATGTTCTAAATGGTTATTTGAAGTCAACCACTTTTATTTTAAGTGGTTTAAACATGTAATATAGGAGTTTTTCATTGAAATAGAGCAAGTAAATTATTACAAGTTTCAATAGGAAAAGAATTGCTATCTGAAACTTCAACTATTTATTTTTATGGATTTTCCATGGCCATAGGCTTGACTGTTTTGCATTTTATTTATTTTTTTCTACTATTGAAGAAACAAAAGTGACAGCCACTAGTACTGGGTCTGCTGAGCCTTTGCTCTGTAATAAAGCAATTTAGGGAGGCAGACAAAGAATGGAGTCAGCTCTTATGAGAAACTTGCTCATGTTTTCCTCTCATACAACTTTTCCATTCAGATGTTTTATGACACGACAGTCTCTGAGGACTAATTAACAATACACATTAAGACTCATTTTTTTTTTTAAAGGCTTTCCTTATTACTTTAGCGTTCTGACAATAAAAATATCTGCCTATAGTGGTTCTACTCCAAAAACTGCTCAAGTCCCAAAAGCTGGATGTCTAAAAGGATTCTTTGTTTTATCTTAGGATGACAAATTCTACCTTCAACAGAAATGTAGTGTCTGAATTTTCTTATACGATCAATGAGATGAGATATTTTGCTGTTCCTTTCTGCATTATGGACGCTAATCTAAAATTTTTGAAATGTAATTGGTTTACATTAAATGATTGAAAGAATCATCACCAGGATTAATTAGAATTATGTAGGTCTGATATTTGGTATCCTTTTGTGGTTTTACAATCACAATAACAATTCATAAGGTTTATTGGTTGGTGTGGTAGGTAATGTAGTGTATCACTGAATGCACATCAGAATTTTACAAGGTAGGAAGTATTATGTTCTCCATTTTGTAGAGGATGAAACTAAGGGTTAAAGCCATGAGAAAGTTTCAAAAGTCACCCAGTTATTAAGGGTTTAAACTTGGGTGGTTTGAGGTTAGAGTCCGATACTCCTGATCCTCAGTATAAAGAAAACAGAAGCATCCATTATTATAATCAATGAGAACCCTCACTTAGAAGGCAAAGGCAAATGCCTAATGAGTTAAGGCAACCCAAGAAAGGGGGTTGATGAACCTCAAATGCAAGATATTCTGAATTTAATTTATGTGCTTCTTCCTCCAATTTGTCTCTCTTCCAACATACTCTTTCTTTGGTAAATGGCACCACTGTTCATTCAGTAGCAAAAGCCTGAAACACACATGCCATCCTTGACATATCCTTCTTCTTCAAACCCATTTCAAGCCACTGCCTTATTCTGTCAATCTCACTTTCTCCACATCTCTTATCACCCTCATCTCTCATAGCGTCCCCCTCAATCACTCTGACCCTTTTCAATCAGTTCCCCATACCACAGTCACAGTGAGTTTTGTAAAAAGCAACACTTTTCATGTCACTCCACTTCTTAAAGACCTTCAATAGTTTCCTATTACTCTTAAAATTTAAAAAAGATTCTTGAATGTGGCCTTGCATGGTCTAGTCTAGCCCTTGCCTACCTTGCCACCTTCACTTTGTGTGTTATTTTACTCCACCCATATTGACCCAATTTCAGGCCTTTGAATGTGCCAGGCTCCTTTCCTGCTACCATATGACCCCTTGCTTGTAAACCTCTACACTGCCCCTCCATCTAAATAACCCCTATATAGGAGTGAGTCTGTGGACCTGTGAGCAGGGGACCATGATTGTGGGGGAGTTAAAGCTCAGCTGACACAGCATAGTATACAAAAATATTGTTCTATATCCTACTTTAGTGAGTAGCAATTAGGGTCTTAAAACTTGTCACCATCCAGGATGCAACTATTGGTCTCTCCTCATCTGGAGCAAAGAAGAGTGAAGAAAATCAAAGACACATGGAAACAGTTAGTCCGAAAGACTAATGAACCATGAGAACCTCAGCCTATATGACCCTGAGAGCAGAAGAACTAGATGGTGCCTGGCTACAAATGTCAACCACTGGAAAGGGATGAAAATTGGAGAATGTCGAACAAAAATAAAAATCATAAAAAAGAACAGGCTTACTGGTCTGATAGAGACTGGTGAAACCCCTGAGATTATGTCTTCTAGTCACCCTTCAGACTAGGAATTGGACTCACTCCTATGGCTTAACTCTCAGCCAAACAATAGACAGGCCTACCAGCTGAAGACCTACACCAGAGAGATGCACTCCTTAGAATAATCAACCATGAAAGATCAGAAGAGCAACATTTGCACAGGGAGAAAGGCAGGGAGAGAGGAAAACATATGCAAGAAGGACACAGGGAAAGGGTAACCACAGGCAGGAAACGGGAGGAGAGCTGTTACACTGTGGGGAATATAACTAGTGTCACAAAAGAAAATGTGCATGAACTGGTGAATGTAAAACAAATCTTCTTTGTAAAATTTTACCAAATCACAATAAAAAGTTTTGAAAAAAAGAAAGAAAAATATGGAGTAGAACTCAAAAAACAGGAATTGAATTTAACATGGATCTGTGTTGGTCTTGCCCTCAGATGCCTGAAAGGAAAATGAAAATCTTCCCTGGAAGAAAGCACATTCAAACCAAGCCTCAAAGGATCCATACAGATAGAGCAGAACAGTGATGTGAGTTCAGAATCAAAAGTCACAAACCATAAGAGGAAACAAGGTACCATGAACGAGAGTCAACAGAAGTAGGTCCCCAAACACCTCAGATTTTGAGATGAGTGGAAACAGAATACAAAATAAAACATGTTTAATGTGGTTAAATAAATAAGAGTGTATTTAAAACACGAATAAAATAAATAAATTTTCCTTATACAATCTTTGAGGAGCTCTGTTAGCATGGCACCTAAGGCATTTGACTGCTAACCAGAAGCCTGGAGATTCAAATCCACCAGCCACTCCTCAGAAGGAAGGTTGGGCAATGTACATCCATAGTGATACCACCTCAGAAACTCAAGGAGGAGTCACTATGAGTCGGATTCGACTCAACAGCAGTGGGTTTATACAATCCTTGAAGCTCTATTGGCATAGTGCATAAGGCATTTGACTACTAACCAGAAGGTTGGTGGCTCAAACCTACCAGCCACACCAAGGAAAGATCTTTGGAATTAAGCTTTTCCTGATCTCTGCCCAGGTCAGAAGCCTTTATTATATACTCTTATAGGCCCTTTCAAGGCATATTTCTGTCCTTTGAACAGGTACATTCATTAATAATTAAAGATTATTACCTTATTTTATTATCTGTCTGTCCCTTCCCACTCTAATATTCATATCAGTTAGGATAGTGTCTATTTTGTTTACTATTGTGTGTGTGCGTGTTTATTTACTAGTTTGTTTTTGCTGTTGTTAGGTGCCATTGACTCTGTTCTGACTCATAGCAACCCTGTGTACAACAAAGTGAAATTGCCCAGTCCTGAACCATCCTCACAATCATTGTCAACAGAATACCATTTGAGCCCACTGTTACAGCTACTATGTCAATCCATCTCATTAAGTCTCTTCCTCTTTTTCCCTGACTCTTTACTTTACCAAGAATGATGTCCTTTCTCAGGGACTGGTCTCTCCTGACAACATGACCAAAATACATGAGACAAAGTCTTGCCATTCTCACTTCTAAGGAGCATTCTGGCTGTACTTCTTCCAAGACAGATTTGTTTGTTCTTCAGGCAGTCCATGATGTTTTCAATATTCTTTGCCAATACCATAATACAAAGACATCAATTCTTCTTTGGTCTTCTTTATTCATTGTCCAACTTTTACATGCTTATGAGGTGATTGAAAATATCGTAACTTGGGTCAGGCACACCTTAGTCCTCAAGGTGACATATTTGCTTTTTAACACTTTAAAGAGGTCTTTTGCAGCAGATTTGCCCAGTGCAATCTGTCATTTGATTTCTTGACTACTGCTTCCATGGGCATTGATTGTGGGTTCTCCATGTGTGTGTGTGTGCGCGCGTGCATGCGTAAACATTTACAGCTACATTAGAAAGTCTCAAAGTCTCAAGAAGATGTACCTAAATATTACCAGCAGGTATTTCTGGGGAGTCAAATTATGAGTGATTTTCATCTTTATTCCTTTCTATTCTGTGAATTTTTTTAACCAGAATTATTACACTTATAACAAGATTGAAATAAAATATATGCTATACACTCAGTTATTAGTCTTTAAAAGTATGAACATAAGTTCTACTTGTTATGGTATCAAGCTATATCCTGCTACTTCAGATATCTTCTTTACTCAAAGCTGTCAACTTCCATGCTTTGGAGTGGACTTCACTTTCCAAGAATAGTATAACAACTGTACCATGCCATCTAGTGTTAGGAATTGTGATGTCCTGAAAAAGGTTTGCAATACTTACATATTCAGACTCATAATTCACCAGGCAACTGGAGCAAACAAATGCATAGTAAAATAAGGGCACTAAGATTTGCTATGGTTGTTCAGCTAAGTCAAATTTCAGGTAGTTTTCCAAACTGCAGCTATATTCTTTCAATTCAGTTGTACTTGAAGAAATCACAAAAGAATGTCTAAGGCCCAACGTTGGTTAATCTCAATTTAAACTAGTAAGAGGGACCCAAATCTCTGCCCCCATACTCATCACACACACATACACACACCTATCACTACTAACATCACCACCATCACCTACTGAATTTGGAAACCAGTTTCTTTAAAAGGTTATTTATTTTTTTTTTTTTAAAAAAAAGAAAGCTTTATTTGAAGTTATACCCAGAGCCTAATTACTTTTTCTCGAAGAATAGAAAACAATAAAAATATGATTAGCAGACTTGTTTCCTTCTGTATTATCAAAACAAATCAATATTCAAAGTTAGTTGATGTTATGTTAGTAGCTTGACTTGAGGCTCATTTGGAAAACATTTAATCAGCAGAACTCAAAGTAGACCCATATGTCAGGCAAAAATATTTATTGAGTACCAATGTGCCAAGCTTTCCAGGTGTTAGGAAAATAATCTAGGTGTTGGGAAATAACAGTTAAAAGGATAGGAGAGTCTCAGTCCTCAAGGAACTTATAAGTTCTAAAGACTAGTATGATTTTCTGAATTTAAGAAGACTTCACCAATTTGAGACTCTGTATCAAGTACCTTAAAAATATTTCCTCTCAGTCCCAGGCTTGAAAGATGTCAGTGAAGTGAATTCACTCCTGTGGCTCAATTTACAGCCAAATGATAGATCTATAAGGTGAATAATACCAGGGAGGTATGCATTCATTAGAACAATGAACCATACCAAATCAAAAGGGCAGCTTTTGCCCAGAAATAAAGCTAAGAAGATAAGAAGGAATAGGAAAGAAACAAAGGGAAATGGTAAACACAGAGAAGTGGGAAGAGTATTGTTACATTGTGTGGATTGAAATGAATGTCACAACACAAATCGTCTATGAATTGTTGAACGAAAAACCAATTTGCTCTATAAACTTCCACCCAAATCACAATTTTTTAAAAAAAAATATATATATATATGTATATATGTGCCTATTTTATGACTGATAATTTGATTTCTGATATTTCTTCTAACAAAATAAGACAAAAAATTCATGTTAACAATATGCCATAGTGATAAACTGGAAACAACTTTTTACTGAGAGGTGCTGTGGAGTCAGTTTCTGCTTAGTGGCCCTGTGTGTGATAGAAAGAAATGCTGCTTGGTCCTGTGCCGTCATCGCAATCATTGCTATGTTTGAGCTCATTGTTGCAATTTGAGCCCATTCTGCCAACCCTCAACTTATTGAGAATTTTTCTCTTTTTGTTGACCCTCTGCTTTACCATGCATGATGTCCTTCTCCAGGAACTTGTCCCTCCTGATAACATGCCCAAAGTACGTAAGATGAAGTCTTGCCTTTCTCACTTCTAGGGAGATTCTAGCTATACTTCCTTCAAGACAGATTTTGTTCTTCTAGCTGTACGTGGAATATTCTTCCTCAACACCACAATTCAAATGTGGTCTTCCTTATTTATTGTCCAGCTTTCACATGCATATGAGGTCACTGAAAATACTATGGCTTGAGTTAGGCATATCTTACTCCTCAAAGTGACATACTTGCTTTTTAGCACTTTAAAGAGTTCTTTTGCAGCACATTTGCCCAATGCAATAGGTTGTTTGATTTCTTGACTGCTGTTTCCATGGATGTTGATTGTGGATACATGTGAAAAAAAATCCTTGGCAACTTCAATCTTTTCTCCATTTATCATGATGTTGCTTAGTAGTCTAGTTATGAGGACTTTTGTTTCTTCATGTTGAGATGTAATCCGTATTGAAGGCTGTAGTCTCTGATCCTCTTCAGTAAATGTTTCAAGTCTTTACCACTTTCATCAAGCAAAGTTGTATCATCTGTGTATTGCAGGTTGTTAATGAGTCTTCCTGAATCCTGATGCCACATTCTTCTTCATATAGTCCAGCTTCTCAGATTATTTGCTCAGCATACAGATTGAATAATTACGGTTGAAAGGATACAACCCTGACGCACAGCTTTCCTGATTTAAAATGTTGCCGTGTCCCCTTGTTCTGTTTGAAAGACTGACTCTTGGTCTACATACAGGTTTCCCACAAGCACAATTAAGTGTTCTGGAATTCCCAGTCTTCACAATGTTATCCATAATTTATTATGATCCACACAGTTGAATGCCTTTGCATAGTCAATAAAACACCAGTAAACACCTCTCTGTTATTTTTTGCTTTCAGCCAAGATCCATCTGATATGAGCAATGACATATTTCATTCCATGTCCTCTTCTAAATCTGGCTTAAATTTCTGGCAGTTCACTACCAATATATTGCTGCAACTATTTTCGAATTATCTTCAGCAAAATTTTATGTACGTGTGATATTAATGATATTGCTCAATAATTTCCACATTCTGTTGGATAACCTTTCTTTGGAATGGGAACAAATATGGGTCTCTTCCAGTTGGTTGGCCAAGTAACTGTCTTTCAAATTTCTTGGGATAGACAAGTTAGCACTTCCAATGTTAAATCCATTTGTTGAAACATCTCAATTGGTATTCAGTTGGTAAGGAAACAACTTAATGAACAAAAATAAAAAGTTGGTTAAGAAATTAAAAAACATTTATACAATGGAATAATATATAGCCATTTAAAATTATATATTAAAGGCTTTTTGATAACTTTTGCAAATGTTCATATTGGCTGATGAAAGGGGGGATAAAACAATAATACACAAAAAATTAAATGCTATTCTTCTTTGATATGCAAATGAGGTAATCATGAAAGATCCAATCTTTCAAGTCAGAATTTCAGTGACTGTGATGAACAATGAACGGGCAACATCCCAGGGCCAGTTTAAATGGTGGAGCTATCCAAGAGTCACAGAATTCCTCTAAAATTGTGACATACACACAGGCAGGCAGGCTGCCTCATGGTCATCAGAATGGATAGTGACAAGGACACTGGATGTAAAAACTTCTGTTATCATTGCTTTAAGTCCAACTCATGGTGATCTCATGTGTGTCAGAGAGGAACTGTACTCCATAGGATACTCAATGACTGTTTTCTTTCTTTTTCTTTTTTTTTAAGAAGCAGATTGCTATGCTGTTCTTCTGAATCACCACTGCATGGACTTGAATCTCTAACCTTTTGGTTAGCAGCCAGGAACTCAAAAACGGGAAGACTCTCAACAAGATGGATTGACACAGTGGCTGCAATGATGGGCTCTTGAATAGCAAGGATTATGGGGATGGCTCACAACTGGGAAGTGTTTTTTTCTGTTGTGCTTAGGGTTGCTCTGAGTCAAAGCCAACTCAACGGCACCTAACAACAACAACAAGGACTCAAAGGACTGCATGTAGCTTTACCTTATCAAACCTACATTCCTCAGAATGAGACAGAGCTAGATGATTCTGAAGAATGGGAGACAGCTTCATGTTAATAGCTGTCTAGAAACCAAATCCTGGATCAACAGGGGAACTCCCTCCCAACTGTAGTTTTATGAATATTTTAAGTATATCAAAACAAGACTTGCTTATGAAATGGAACATTTGATCAGGAGTTTTACAATGCTTCTTCCAGCTTTAATATTCTATTGTATTGGCCATTTTATGCCTATAATGGTTAGAGGTATATGTATCTTTGCCAAAGAACTAGGGAATGATCCAATTTTTAATGGAACTGGTAGTCACAGAATACTGGTAACTGGTAATGACTTTGGCTTAAACCAAGAAATAGTCTGTCTTCAAGAAAAAGCAATAGAAAACTATTTTTTGTCTGTTTTTTCAGCATTTTCTTAGTATCTACAACTCTACCCATAAAGCTGCCTTGATGAAAATAATATGTCCAACCACAGCACCCATTCATTCAGCAATACGTATGGAGGAGGCCATGTGCACCAGGCACTATGCAGGGGATAGAATGGTGGATAGAAAATGCTCACAGGTCCTGCCCTCTTTGAGCTTACTTTTCACTGGAAATTCTGGATACTAATTTGATAAACCAAAAATAAGCAGTACAAGAGCATATAAGAAACTAAGGGGCAGGGGAGACTTGCTGGTAGAGATGGTATTTTAGTTAATGAAAGCTGAAGGCTACTAAAACCAAAACCAATTCATTGCCATTGAGTCCATTCCGACTCATAGCAAACCTCGCTGGGTTCCAAGTCTGTAAATCTTTACAGAAGCAGACTTCTTCATCTTTCTTCCATGGAGAAGCCAGTGGGTTCAAACCACTTCCTTTTGGTTAGCAGCCAAATTCCTTAACCACTACACCACTAGAGCTCCCTTAGCTGAAGGCTGCTGTTGTTGTGTGCCGTTGAGATGGACTCGACTCATGAAGACACCTCCTTGGGTTTCCCAGGCAGTGTCACTATAGAAGTAGATTGCCCAACCTTCCTTCCGAGGAGTGGCTGGTGGGTTTGAACAGCCAGCCTTCTGGTTAGCAGTCAACTGCCTTAGGCACTACGCTACCAGAGCTCCCATGTTAAGCTACTATGACAAATAGATCAATATTTCAACAATGTGGGTATTCCTGCAAGAGAAAAGCCAGATACGCATTTTTCATTTAAATGCTCTCTTTGCTATGACAGAAGAGAAGAAAACTCCTTATTTTAGAATTGGGTAATCGATGTGAGCAGTAATGATATCAGTTTAATAGACCGTGGCTCAAGCTGTAGAGTCTATAATATATAATTTATTACCCTAGACCTCCTACACAGGTTTGTGAATAGTGAAAACAACCTGCATTAGGAAGCTGGTAAGGACCGAAATCATGTCTGGTGTTGTAGCATGTGGCAGATTGATTGACTTCTTAAAACCTAAGGATTTTCTTACCATTTTCTGACATTTAAAGCCAGAGTGAAAGAATAATCTAAATAGAAATATTAGTAGGAAAGTGCAGCAATGTAATCTTACTCTGTTTGAAAAAAGAAAGAAAGAAAAAAAAAGGTCAATAGCCTAAAAATAGGTTATAGACGGTAAGTGAGCTTTAATGGTTTTGAAAAATTTGTAACAAAAAATTATGTAACTCTTTTAAATATTAACTTTATACCCTCAATAATAATGGATTAAGAAGAATTACATATTTGTAAGCCTTATTCAACTTTGTGAAAACAAAACCAAAAAACAAAGCCAAACTCACTGCCGTGGAGTCTGTTCTGACTCACAGGTTCCCTAGGCTGTCATCTTCAGGGAAGCAGACTGCCACATCTTTCTCTCCTGATTTGCTGCTGGGTTCAAACTGCCAACCTTTCACTTAGCAACTGAGCACTTTAACCACTGTGCCACCAGAGCTCCTTGGTGAGTCTTTATGAATAGTACTTTTAAATCTCAGTTTTAAAACCATGTTTAATTTCAAAATGTACATTACTAATTAGTTCAGAATGACTTGTTCAGGAAGAAATAATGGCCCTTTAAAAATATTTGTACCAGAAGTTGTGATATTTTAAAATTTCTACCTGAGATAAATTGTGAAAGTTGCAGAGGAATAAAACAATGACTGACCACACATTTTCAGGGAGTTTTCTTATGAAAATATGCATAGCATTTTCAATGTTTCAGCATAAGTCATATGTCAGTGGAAAAAAAAAAAAAAAATCCAGATCACTAGGAGCTCTGGTAGCATAGTGCCTAAGGCACTTGACTGCTAACCCACCAGCTACTCCCCGGAAGGAAGATGGGGCAATCTACTTGTGTAGTGATACTGCCACAGAAACCCAAAGAGGGGTTGCTATGAGTCGGGTCTGACTTGACGGCACATAACAACAACAACAACAATACAAAAAACCAAACTCACTGCCATCAAGTTGATTCTGACGCATAGCCACCCCCATTGGGTTTCCGAGGTGATAAATCTTTACAGAAGTAGATTGCTCCATCTTCCTCCCTCAGAGCAGCTGGTGGGTTTGAACAGCCAACCTGCTGCCACTGTGCCACCAGAACTCCTTAAGATCACTAATAACCAAACCAAACTCACTGCCATGGAGTCAATTCCAACTCATAGTGACCCGCTTTAGGTTTCCGAGGCAATAAATCTTTATGGAAGTAGATTGTCCAGTCTTCCTTTAGCAGAGTGGCTGGTGGATTTGAACCTTCAACCTCCTGGTTAGCAGTCAAATGCCTTAGGCACTACACTACCAGAGCTCCTTTTAGGATCACTAATAGTCTCTTCCAGGATCTCTGGTGGTGTAGTGCCTAAGGCACTTGACTGCTAATCAGAAGGTTGGTGGTTCAAACTCACCAGCCACTCCTCAGAAGGAGGATTGGGCTATCAACTTCCATAGTGATGTTGTTTGTTGTTGTTGTTATGTGCCATCGAGTCAGACCTGACTCATAGCGACCCCTCCTTGGGTTTCCGAGGCAGTATCACTACGGAAGTAGATTGCCCCATCTTCGTTAGGCACTATGCTACCAGAGCTCCTGCCTCGGAAACCCAAGGTGGGGTCACTATGAGTTGGAGATGACTCGAGGGCACATAACAACAATAGTCTCTTCCAAAAAAGAATTGAAGTCATTCATTAAGATAACTTAAATTGCTGATAATACTCTCCAGAAACTGTCCAAAAGGAGTAACAACCTAAACCTGGGGCTTTGCTGTCTTTGTTGTTAAGTATAATGATAATGGCAGTGTTTTCATACTTTGAAATATAATTTACATCACTGCCTGAACAATTATCAACATTAACATGTGACATGGTCCACACATTAAAATATGTTAAGAGGCAGCCCCTAGGTAATGATGCACATACAATATCATTACTCACTACTAAGAATGGAAGTCCCTTGGTGGTATGAACAGTTAAGCATTCAACTACTAAACAAAAGATTGCGGTTGGAACCTACCCAGGGGCAAGTTGGAAAAGAGGCTTGGCAATCTGCTTTCTAAAAGTCACAGCCTTGAAAACTGCCCTCTATAGAATTTAATTATCTTAGCTCAAAACAAACTCTTGTATTGTGGGTCACTATTAGCATAGTGCCTAAGGCACTTGACTGCCAACCAAAAGGCTGGCAGTTCAAACCCACCAGCCACTCCTCGGAAGGAAGGTTGGGCAATCTACTTCCGTAGTGATATTGCCTCAGAAGGAGGGGGTCACTGTGAGTTGGGTCCAGCTCGATGGCACACAACAAGAACAACATAACCCATCAGCCACTCCTTGGAAAGAAGATTGGGCAATCTACTTCCACAGAGATACTACCTCAGAAACCCAAAGAGGGGTCACTATGAGTCAACTCAATGGCAGTGAGTTTGGTTTTTTGGTTTATACCTGTTGCAGTGGTGGTGTCATTATAATAGTGAAAACCCAGAGTCGTTGCTTCCTGAAAGGTGTAGGTTATTTATAACATAATTGGTTAAATTATCATTGAAAATCTAAAGTTTAATTCAATCCAGACAAGACTAAGAGACCAACTGTGAAGTATTTACTGAGTCTCAGCTTGGGTTTCCTAGACCCAAATTCCTTTGAACTCAAAACTGTACTTCCAATATCCACATCCATTCAACCTCCACATGTGATGCCGCAGCATGTAGAGTGACCATACATCCCCAGGCAAATCTGGACAGTTGGTCACACAAACTGCTTGCTGCTTATTGAAGAAAAGTCTGGTAGTTGTGTGGCTTCCCCAGGAAGTCTGATCCACTTATCTCTGTCCCACTGCTGAGAACTGGGCAGACCAGCAGTGAAAAACAAAGATGGAGAAAAAAGAAATAAAACTGCCTGTGTTCCTGATGGCTTCCTGATTCCAGTGATACTCAACCAGCTGTAACTCCATCTTCTTGGACACGTAAGACACACTGGTATAACACATTACTTTCTTGCTTCTTTCCTTTCTGTGTTTAAATTAGTGCAAGTTGGTTTCTGTTACTCAGAACTAAAGTAATTCTGATTAATATCCATCACCAACACTGACCAAACAATTTAAAAAAAAAAAAAAAAAAAAAA
>NW_006921705.1:5534819-5548885 GCF_000298275.1 Orycteropus afer afer
TCAGTAGTGCTTTGCTTATCCGAGGTCTCTTTCCTTTCCATATAAAGTTAGTGATCATTTTTTCCATATCCCTAAAGAATGTTGATGGGATCAAATAAAATTTTTTAAAGTAATAATTATCCTCTAAAAATTTCAAGTCCAGGGGGTCGTAATTAACAACCCAATGTAGGATCGATAGTAAAAAAAACAATTTATGAAAATAGAGAGTCTATGTGACTCCTGAGTTGTCTCATACACACAAGAGATAAATAAAGTTCTCATCCTAGTCTCTATTCATGTCTTGGAGTGGTTGGTGGCCTGCCTTTGTCTCTCCCATGAGTCTGGGATAGATCAGTGTGAGTCACAAAAAGGCAAAGAGAAGACAGAGGTTGAAAGAGATTTCCTAGAATAATGAAGTAATGAAAGGGAAACAATCTGAGGTAAGAATCAATCATGGATTTAACCACTGCTCACAACTTTCTCAATACCAACTTAGTCCAAGCCACTATCATCTCTCATTTTCACAATTGCCTCCTAACTAGTCCCCTTACTTCTTTTGTAAATGTCAACTCCCCCAAAACATCCATAATGTGATCTTTTGAAACTAGAAATCAG
Organism: Orycteropus afer afer; assembly: GCF_000298275.1. Taxonomy (NCBI): domain Eukaryota; kingdom Metazoa; phylum Chordata; class Mammalia; order Tubulidentata; family Orycteropodidae; genus Orycteropus; species Orycteropus afer. Next base: position 5,535,414 of record NW_006921705.1, read on the forward strand.
AATGTATCATACTCTGCTTAAAACACTCTTAACTTTGCTTCATACTCAGGATTAAGTCCAAACTCCATATAGCTGATAAAACCAGTTGCCATCAAGTCGCTTCTGACTCATAGCAAGCCCATGGGTGTCAGAGTAGAACTATGCTCCATAGGGTTTTCCTTGGCTGACTTTTTCATAAGTAGATCAGCAGGATTTTCTTCCAGGCACCTCATGATGGACTCGAACTGCCAACCTTTCAGTTAGCAGCTAAGCATGTTAACCATTTACACTACCCAGGACGCTTATTAAAACAACAACAACAACAACAACAACTCACTGCCGTCAAGTCATTTCTGACTGCAACCCCTCCTTGGGTTGCAGGGTCCGACTCGACGGCACATAACAACAACATCTCTACAGAAGTAGATTGCCCAATCTCCTTCTGAGGAGTGGCTGGTGGGTTTGAACCTCCAGCCTTCTGGTTAGCAGTCAAATGCCTTAGGCACTACACCACCAGAGCTCCCAGGATGCTTATAAGTAGGTGATTACAAAGCTTATAAGGCCTACATAATTGACTGCTAACCAGAAGTTTAGTGGTTCAAACCCATCAGCCACTCTGTCAAAGGAAGACTGGGCAACCTACTTCCATAAAGGTTTACCACCTCGGAAAACCAAAGGGGGTCACTATGAGTCAGAATTTACTCCATGGCAGTGAGTTTGGTTTTTTTGGTTTGGTCTCTTTCCTCAAGTTCAATTCCTACCATTCTCTCCCTCACTCATTCTACTTAACACTCTGGCTTTGGCTGTTTCTTGAACACACCAAATTCATTCTGGCCAGAGTTAGCTTTTCTTCCATCATCCCTTCAGCTCAAAGGATGCAGTGAATCAGGCTCACCTAAGCTACTCAAAAAATCATCATGTCCTTTGAAGTGGTCTGAGCCTTTGAGGTTGTTATCCTCTGATCTTACATCTCTTCAGTGGTCCTGAAATATCTCACCAAACCTGTCTCCTCTGGTCTCATAATTTGTAGCCTAAAAGTGCTGGGGGTCCCTGACTCATAGAGAATTTAGAATCAGTGAAAAGTCCCTGGAAGCCTATGAGCTTTGGGTCTGTGACATTGAAGGATTTCAAAGGATTAAATTATTCATTTAATCTTCTTCGATGACATGCTTCCCTTCCTCACACCTCAATCTTCTACCCTCAACCCAGATAAGCTTTTGAAGTTGGAACTCCTTTTGAAAATAAATAAAATTCTATCATTTTATAAAATGTATTCTCTTTTATGGTTGCTCAGACTTATTTTTCATAGCATATCACTTTTAAATGAGTGCAATCATGGAATAGATTGTTAAAATCAACTAATTTGGCTGAGATATCACAGCTTTATATCATTTCCTTACCTATCCCCTCTTATAATTTTGAGTGCACATTCCTAAAATGAATGGTGATTGATTCAATAAACAGAAGAAAATAAGACTGATCTTTGTAAAAAAAAAAAGGACTGAACTTTGGAGAGATATATACTTTGTTTTTGTAAATTGATACCCATTTTTACACACCTGTACCTGAATTTCATCCAAGACTGTGTTCTCTGATACAGAAATCTGTGCTGATATCTCTTAGAGGAAAAATTCTGAATTAGGGAGGGAAGAATGGCCTGAAATCTCATCAGTGTCCTAAATTCTATAGTACTACTTTTAGAACCATAATTTTAGAACATGAGATTGCACTGAGGAACTAATAATACTACAGAAATTTGTTGTGATCTTTTCTCAGCCAAGATCAAAGCATTTATAAGCAAAGGACAGCAAAGCTCTAACAGAAATTAATCATTACTATGTCCTTAACCCATATTAATCATGTTTTGAGGCTCTGCTTTGTCTTCTATACTAAAGGTGGAAGAAGTGGTCATGAAAAGCAAAGTCTTCTTTAATATCAATTTATTGCAATGGTTAAGGAAAGTTATTCAAGTAAAAAATCCTTAACTTGTGCTTTAACATTTTATAAAGTTCTGCCTTGTGATTCTGGTGATGAAAAGGAGGAGAAAACATTAGACAGTCCCTGGAGTCATAGTTTACTTAAAAGGATTTTTAGGGAACTCTTGTGATACATCAATGACAATTATGCTGCACTCACTGCTTTCTCTATTTTCAATTACAATTTTTAAACTATTCAGTGTTTGGTAGAGGACAAGAACTATGCTAGAATCCAAGGATAAAAAGTTAAATAAAACTCTATTCCTGCTTTCAATAAGAGGTTGTTTATGTTAGCAGCCGTCTAGTCTACTCTGACTCGTGGTGACCTGGTGTACAACAGAATAAAAGTTGATTGGTCCTGCATCATCTTCACAATGCCAGCATATTTGGGTCCATCATTGCAGCTATTGTGCCAATCCATCTCACCAGGGGTCTTTCTCATTCTTGTTGGCTCTCGACTTCACCAAACATGTCTTCCTCCAAGGATTGATCCCTCCTGGTGCCATGTCCAAAGCAGTGAGTTGGACAGTGTTCTGGTGTGACCCATGATGTTTTGACTAATTTTTAGCAATAGACCATCAGGCCTTTCTTCCTAGTCTGTCTGACTCTGGCAGCTCCTCTGAAGCCTTTCCACTGTGGGTGACCCTAGTGGTGCTGGAAATAATGGCATCACTTCTAGCATCATTGCAACACACAAGACAGATAGTTCAAGGGTAAAGCTCACCTGTCCTGATCACTGCCCCTACAAAGAATGATGAAATCATCATTACTTGCTTTTGGAGTCTCTCAACCCTCTTTTTCTCTTTTAATTTGTTCTTTCCAAAACCTCTGTTGGAGAAATTAGCCTGAAAAAATAATTTGCATTTTATATAAGTAAACCCGTATAACTCCCCCTTTCCTCTTTTTCTCTTCACCATTATCATTGTAGATCTACAGTTACAGAAGATACACTGTGAGACAGGGGTATTGTCTTTCAGGGAGTATTACTTTTAAAGAGAACCATGGGAGAAGTTAAAGTTTAGCTCAAGATGTGAAGCTTTCAGCAACAAACTTTAAGGCTATGTGGCATCTGGCCATCTAGTGGCTTAAATCTCTTCCAGTTCCAAGAAGCAGAAATATACTAATATAAACACAAAGTAGGATTTATTATAACAGTAAAAGTACTTCGTAAATCAAGGACAGAAAATGAAGAATAAATGGGAAGGCAGTGGCATTCTAATGGAAACTAGAATCATTGGAAAGATTAAATGAAGTTCTTGTGTTCTCTCTTTTCCTTTCTTAACAACTATAAGGTTTCTAAGTTGTGAATTTAATCCATTTTCCTTCCTCATCTAGCTTCTTCTGCTAATACACTGTACACATGGCCTATTGTGGCCAGCAGCCCCAGCTGTCTACCATCCAATTCTAGCCTCTCTACTCAGTCACCAAATTGTATCAATCTTGGTGTCTCAGTTCAAATATGAAAGTGGGAGAGAAACAGGGAGAGATTATGTGGGTCAGTGTCTGATTAGTCCTGCTCATTTGTTCAAACCAAGCCATAAAATTTACGGATTACTCAATTAATAGGCAGATTTTGGATAAAGTATTCACTCCTGGCCCAATTATCTGGGTCCAGAAAGTGTGCAGTTACCAAAGTACATAGGACTACCTATATGGGATCTGGCTAGAATTTTTAAAGGGTCTATCGGTAGTGTCAGGCAATCAATGTTTAGTGGACCCAGTCACTGTGCTCCTGCCTTGAAATATATATAGATCTTTATATACTATAATCAGCCCTTTATCTCTTCTTCTTTCCCAATTTATTGTATATTTTCTTCATTCAAATTCATTTCACATTTGTTTGCTTGTCTCTTTTATTCTCCTTTGTTTTAGACTTTGAACCTTCAAAACCTACTTAATGAATTAGTATTAAAATTAATAACATATTCCCCATGGATCCTTCAGTGACTATGATTGCCCACTTCTGTAGCAATCATGGTAAGAGGGTGCTCAGACAATCTCCATCTGTCATGGCACACTCTGGCCATAATATTGAAGCCCATAGAGATAAGTGGGCTAAGAGATTGTTATGTTCACAAATGCCCTTCACAAAACATCTAGAGAGGAGCCAAGAGGCTTCTAAATTGCTTTCTCTTCAACTCATAGGATTGGACTGGCCCTGTCTCCTAACAATATAATTTTTTTTTTCTACACCTGGTCTCTTTATTTTTTTCTCTCTCTCTGTCTTTTTTTCTCCTCCCTCCTCCCAGTACATTAGCCTTAATCTCAGTGGTTGAGAGGAAACAAAAAATATTATTACAAATGGGCAAATTGTCCATTTACCCACAGTACACAGTGACCCAAAAAACTATACCATGGAAAACAAAAACTAAACTCTGATATAAAACTCTGTTATGAAATGCCATACTATTCCATATATTCAACTTTCCTATGGATTATACAGGCAGTGTTCCACTCAGTTGTACATAGGGTCCCTGTGAGTCAGACCAGACACAAGGGCACCTGACAACAACAACATGGATTATATTTCTTAAAATCTCTTTAAAGAGTATAGTTGATGTATTTGGTGACCTGGGAAACTTGCAAAGTAAATATTGTCTTTGTATTTCAGAACCAACTTTTTGATAAATAAGAATAAACTGATATTAAAGAAATGATAAATAGAGTAGAATGAATCCTTGACTAAGTCCTTGGCTCTCATACTGGACCTGTCATTTACGAATCTTCAGACATTGGCCAAATTGCTTGTATCCTTCTGGGCATCAGTTTCCTCAAAAGTAAGAAGCTAACAAAACACTACTGGTTGCTGGGAGTCATTCTCTCTCCTTTTCCTTGATGACAGAGTGCATCTCCCACTCTACAAGCTGAAAGTTAGCATTCTCGCTCCTTTAGACACCCACACAGCTAAAACATGAATATGAGACCAGTCTTGGCCAGTGGAAACCAATAATTCTGACTGAAACCATCTGGGAAAGGTTTTTCTCACTACTGAAAATATATGTCCCTTCCACTTGCCTTTGGAGGCTTTCATGCCTAGAGGTCTGACAGTCATGAAGCAATCATGACATGGAAGTCAAGGAGATGACAAAACATCTGACCCAGTGCCCTGCAATTTTTAAGCTACTGTATTTCCAACCCCAGAAGTCATTAAAAATTTCTCATTATGGAAGTAGTTTTTGTTCGGGTTTTGTTACACAAGCCAAAAGCATCCTTATTGATAAAGATAAAATGAGTTCTAAGATCTCTTTTAGCTTTGAGAGTATATGATCCCATAAGGGGGGGGGTAGAGAGAGAGAGAGAGAGCGCTAAACAAGTTAATTACAGGTTTTGATTTTAAGGATCAGTAGAGAAGAGACTCCAAAAAGGGATACTAGTCACACTAGATAGCTGCCCGATACAGCTTAAAAAACACCTCAAATATCTCTCACTGCCTTTATGTCTTAGATGGGGGAAGGAGCACCTGTAGTACACATTTAAAATATTTTTACTGCCCATTATTTAAACATCCTTTCTATTTTAAGTAGAAACTGCTTCCCACTGTGGAACTCAAAGGCGGATTTGCCCCTTTCTATCCCTGGCAGTCAAATCAAGGAAAGATGATTGAAGCCTGAACAGTCTAATGCTTCTACGTAGGAATTTGAATGTTGGAGGGTACGAGCTAGTAGCAGCAAAGCAGTTTTATAGTTCTTGATGGCAGGGTCCTTGGCCTTGTGAAGTTGCTACTAGATTGTTTCTGTCATATGATCATTCCTGAACCCCAGACTTCCTTGGTCTATTTGTGTTTTATAGCTTAGTTCTCCAGCCTTCCAGAATCTTTGAGGACTAGCCCCAATACTTTCAAAGTAAAGTATTTTCAAGCTCTGGTTAACCAGATCCTGTTTTTGGTTAACCACAACCAAGACATCTGACTGATACAGAGTCAAGATCTTGAATGTGAAGAAATAGACTTTTAAAGTGTAGACTTCATACAGATTAGTAAAATAAAGTTCAAAAGAACAGTTGGAGCTTTAAAAGAACTGGAAGTTTACAATAAGACTTGTTCTGGTCCCACACAAGAGAGGATTATCAGTTTTGGGAAGTAAACTCTAGACTCCTCCCTGAAAAAGCCCTAAGTATCTCTACGGCCCCCCATCCTGTGCACAGCTTCCCCAAAGGCTTTAGAACAAAGGATCATTCATGACATCAGAAACCATCCTTATTTAACTCTGCCATCTTTCAGGAAGAGCCGGGATTGTCCTTTAGAAGTATTTCTGATATATATTTAGTGAGGTATGTGTGCTGTGGAACCAACATTGAGGAGAACATGACTTTTATTAAGAATAACAACTGTAGAATTGGCTGGAGAGAAAGAGGACTCCAATAATTCTATTTTTGGTGGAGTTGCTCCCCTACCTCCTATAGACCAGACCTCCTGCTACAATAACAAAAACAAGTGACAAAGTTAAAATAAACAAAATTGAAGGGAAACATAAATGAGAGCTTTATCTTTCATTTACAATAAGTTAATTTTAAGCTAAAGTTGTCAGTAGAAAAAATACAATGATCAAAATAAAAACAAAAAAAGATTATCATTAAAAAGAAAATGGGGATCAAGATGGTTAAATTATAATATGGTAAAAGAAAAATTTAAAAAGACAAAAGGTAATGAGAAATTAGAAGACCAGACTAAAATGAATAGTGAAAAGGAAAATAAAGTAATAAACAAAGATCTAAAAGATAATGTAATCTAAAATGAAATACCATTTTTTAAAATTCTGATTCAAAACAACATAGCATATCAAATGAATACAAAGGTCTACATGGGGTGCTTGTGAGTATGTACATGTGTGTGTGTGTGAGATTATATGTACAAGTAACCCATTTTCAGTAAACATAAGAAAAACATAAACATACTTTAAAGTAACTTCTTATCTCAATAAACATAAGAATAACATAAACAACTGAAGTAGGCAGCATATAAAAAAAACAAACTCACTGCCATCAAGTCGATTCTGCCTCAGAGCAACGCCCACTGGGTTTCCAAGTCAGTTAATCTTTATGGAAGTAGATTGCCTCACCTTTATTTCTGCAGAATGGCTGGTGGGTTTGAACCACCAACCTTCTGGTTAGCGGTCAAATGCCATAGGCACTGCACCACCAGAGCTCCTTTGGGCAGCATGGAGGCCCTTGAAAAACAAACCACTATCTTTCAGGTAGAATCTTCTGAGTGGTATTTATGAGCAGAGAGCAGATGTTTAGAAAGCAAAACAAGGACCATCTATCTATAACCTCCCAGGACAGGTGTATTTTTCAATCTTAACCAATTAAGAATGATTGTGGCAGAAAACACAGTCCTAGGAATTAAGCCATCAAGTTGATTCCAACTCATGGTGATACCACATGTGTTAAAGTAGAACTGTACTCTTTTGACTGATTTTTCAGGACTAGACTTGATGTTTGCTTTTGATGCCCTTGGTAACCAAAATACCCTGATGAGGATCAGTGGTTCTCAAACACTGTTCGAAGACTATGTGTTAGTTCTGTGGCTGCTTCAAGAACCTATTGCAAGTGTAGTGGCTTAAAACAACACAGGTATATTCTCTTACAGCTCTGGAGGTCAGAAGTCCAAAGTGAGTTTTAAAGGGCTGAAATCAACATGGTGGACAGGGCTGGTTCCTTCTGGAGATGCTGGGGGAGAATCTGCTTCCTTGCCTCCTGCCGATTCTAGAAGGTGTCCTCATTCTCTGATTTGTAGCATCTTAGCAGAGGAGGTAGAAAAAAACATTAAAAGGAAGAAAATAGTTTTCCTATGGTGACTTTGAAAAGCATAATGAACTGAGGGAACCCTGAAAGGTAGGAGTCCGTGAGTGACCCACACTCTCTGAGGGATGGAAGGACAGGTGGGCAGGAGTAGTGGAGCTACTTGTACACTGTTCTCCACCTGTGGATTGACTCTATGTGAGCTAGAAGATGCAAATCAAATCTGAACCACCTTTCCATTCATTTTTCTGGGCTTAGGCATGCTTGCACAGCTGATTGTGAAGATGTTTAATAATAAATTGAACCTCCCATCCTATCCACAGGCAAAGGCACAGGGCCAGTTTGAAGCCCTGAACAAGTCTTGGTGAGGGAAGAAAATAAATTTCACCTAAGTCTAAGAGGGCTCAGTGAGTAAACCCAATACCGCCATGTCAGTCTCAGTGCTAGGCATTCTCTCTCTGAACTCCAGAACTAGTTTTGTGTATTGTGTGAGGAGGTGGACAAATGCTAGGGACCCTTGAAATCCTTTCTTATTCAGATCCTCATTGCTTTCAGCCCATAAAATTTTAGAGTAGAAAAAACCAAACGATTTTTTAAGGGACAAGGTGAGGAAAATAAATTCTAGAAATGATTCTGTGCTTTGTTTGATACTCATTCAACAACTTTCATCATAACCACTGGCAGCCTGATCTGAGTGAATTTTAAAGTGCTTTGTAAACCACTCAAGTGCTTCGCAGTTCTTGCTGAGGGATGGAGGCTGAAAGCTGACAAGCAGATTGCAAAGGAGGGAGGAGAATGCTCTATCCTCTCTCTGAGCTGCTCTGCTATTCTGGCTGTCTTCCAGACTACCTGATTAAATCAAGACCTAAATTAGTCACTGACCTGTTTTTCCATCTCTGGTATAGGCGGTTCATGTAATCCAGTGCACTGAGTTATTTTTGTGTGAAAGTTGGGGTTTAGCCTAGTCTGTTCTTTATATCTGAATTTTGCAAACACTAGTTTGTGCTTCTAGTCATTGACAGAGGTGGGTAATGACCTAATAGTATGAGGCCAAAAGAAACCCAGTAAAGATCCAAGCAAAGAAAACAAGATCTACCTGCATGAATCACCTCATACACATGCTACTACTAGATTCCTGCAGAGGACACAAAAGGCTACGGGGAAATCAGAAAATCATTGTGCTGACCTGATTCCATTAAACAGTTTTGAAAAGCTGAAACTCTGCACTGAGGTTGAGAACAAATCTCACCCAGCACCGCCCCAGAACACCCTGTGATTTAGAAGCTCTTTGGTGAAGCATTCAATGGCTTGGTCTCTAGGACAGGGTATACAGAAAGAAAATCCATAGTTTCTGGCCTCAAAGAATGCACAGTTTAGTGGAGTGTAGACAAGTAATTATATGTACAAGGTAGTGTGATAAGTGCTATGACTGAGGTAAGCCCCTGTGCTGTGGCAGCAGAGTTTTACATGGGCAACCAAACCAGAATGATGTGGCTCAAGGGATGAGAAGAAGGTCGTGGATGGAAGGATTCTGGATGGATAGGTGGAAAGAAAGAAGAAAGGTAGGAAGAGAGGGAGGGAGGGATGGAGGGAGGAGAGAAAGGAATCCCAAACCACTTGTGTAATGGCACTCAAACTTCAGCGAGCAGAAGACTCACCTAGGAAGGTTTGTTAAAATGCAGATTCCTAGACCATTTCCCCTTTCCCTCTCCTTCATAGGATTATTAACAGAGGCCTGATGAGTCCCATGGGAGCTCTGGTGGCATAGTGCCTAAGGCATTTGACTGCTAACCAGAAGGCTGGTGGGTCAAACCCATCAGGTTCTCCTTAGAAGGAAGGATGGGCAATCTACTCCCGTAGTGATACTGCCTTGGAAACCCAAGGAGGGGTTGCTATGAGTGGGATCTGACTTGACAGCAGTGTGTGTGTGTGTGTGTGTGTGTGTGTGTAAGTTCTATCCTGATTGCAGCCAATGGAAGTGCTAAGATGTGAATATATAAAATAAACAATGATGAAAATGTCAATCTATATCCCTGCAAAATTTAAAACAAAACAAAACAAAAAAGGCCATTCCACTAGTATAGTCATTAGTCATATTTTGAACTCAGAGAAACTCAGAAAAGTTGGCCTTGCTGAATTAAAAATGCCTTTAATTAGTGTTTTGGTTGAATGTTCCTTTTGCAAACCCACAATAATTGCCATTAACATGGAGCTCATTTTCCAAAAGAGTAAACAGAATTGGGTGAGGATCTAAAGTTTGGTTGTTCCATTTTCAATGGTGCTCCATTGTATGAAGTTAATGGGTCAGAAGTAATCTGAGTGGACGAGCCAAAATATTTCCAGCAGTGGAATCCAGAAATATTTTGTTGGCCAAAGCAAACACAACCTGGGGTGCATTTCAAACTGTGAGCTGCCTTCCTCTCCAATCTCTCACCTCAAGGTTCAGAAGTAATAATAGCACCCCCCGCCCCGAGCACAGGACACATGCTTTAATTTTGAACAACATGTTTTGATGTGAACTGAATGTACTCTTCCCCTTTTATATTTCTGTCAAATAACAATATGAAGAAACTCTTCCCTTTCCTCTTTCTGGATAATTAGAAATAAATAAATAAATTTAATACTTCTAGATAGTGAACTAATCACATCATATGAACCTATGCTTTATTTCAGGAGCTTTGGTAGCGTAGTGCCTAAGACACTTGACTGCTAACCAGAAGGCTGGTGGTTCAACCCACCAGCCACTCCTTGGAAGAGAGGTTGACCAATCTACTTCCATAGTGATATCGTGTCGGAAACCCAAGAAGGGGTCCCTATGAGTCAGGTATGACTCGATGGCACATAACAACAACATGCTTTATTTCAATAATTTATGAACAGCATTCATTGAATTCTTATCATATGCCAGACAATGTGCTCAGCACTTTACATAATCTATTAATTAATCCTCAAAATGCCCCTATGATATTGTTGTTATTAGGTGCCTTCGAGTGGGCTCCAACTCATGGAGACCCTATGTACAACAGAACAAAACACTACCTGGTTCTTTGTCATCCTCACAACCCTCACTACACCTGAACCCATAGTTGCAGCCACTGTGTCAATCCACCTCATTGACAGTCTTCCCCTTTTTCACTGACCCTCAAATTTTACCAAGCATGACACCCTTCCCCAGAGAATGGTCCCTTCTAACAACATGACTAAAGCAGGTAAGATGAAGTCTGCCCATTCTTACTTCCAAGGAACATTCTGGCTGCATTTCTTCCAGGACAGATTTGTTCATTCCTCTGGTGGTCCCTGATACTTTGAGTATTCTTCATCAACACCACGGCTCAAAAGCATCAACATTTCTTTGGACTTCCTTATTCATTGTCCATCTTTCACATGTGTATGAGGCTACTGAAAATATCATGATGTGGGTTAGGTGCACTTTAATCTTCAGAGAGACATCTTTCTTTGCTCTTCAGCACTTTAAAGATGTCTTTTGCAGCAGATTTTCCCAGTGTAATATGATGTCTGATTTCTTGACTGCTTCCATTGCTGTTGATTGTGGATCCTAGTAGTACAAAATCTTTGACAACTTGAATCTTTCTCCATTTATCATGATGCTATGTATTGGTCCAGGTGTGAGTATTTTTTCATTTTCTTTATGCTGAGTTATAATCCATACTGCAGACTGTAAGTCTTTAATCTTTATCAATAAGTGCTTCAAGTCATCTTCACTTTCAGCAAGCAAGGTTGTGTTGTCTATGTATCGCAGGTTGTTAATGGTTCTTCCTCCAAACCTGATGCCACATTCTTCTTCACATAGTCCAGCTTCTCAGATTATTTGCTCAGCATATAGATTGAATAAGTGTGGAGAAAGAATACAACTCTCACGCACTCCCTTCCTGATTTTAAACCACAAAGTATCCTCTTGTTCTGTTTGAACAACAGCCTCCTGGTCTATGTACAGGTTCCTCATGAGCACAATTAAGTGTTCTGGAATTCCCATTCTTTTCAATGTTATCCATAATTTGTTATGATCCACACAGTCAAATGCCTTTGCATAGTCAATAAAATACAAGTAAACATCTTTCTGGTATTCTTTGCTTTCAGCCAAGATCCATCTGACATCAGCTATGATACCCCTCATTCTATGTCCGCTTCTGAATCCAGCTTGCATTTCTGGAAGTTTCCTGTCAATATACTGCTGCAACTGTTTTTGAATTATCTTCCCCAAAATTTTACTTGCATGTGATGTTAATGATATTGTTCAATACTTTCCACATTCTGTGGGAGTACCTTTCTTTGGAAAGGATGCAAACATGGATCTCTTTCATTCAATTGGCTAAGTGGCTGTCTTCCAAATTTCTTGGCGTAGATGGGTAAGTCCTCCAGAGTATCATCCATTTGTTAAAACATCTCAATGGGTATTCTGTCAATTCCTGGAGCCTTGCTTTTCACCAATTCCTTCAGTTCAGCTTTGACTTCTTCCTTCAATACCATTAGTTCATGATTATATACGACCTCCTGAAATAGATGAACGACAACCAATTCTTTTTTTGTATCGTGATTCTGTATATTCCTTCCATCTTCTTTTGATGCTTCCTGCGTCATTCAATATTTTGCCCATAGAATCTTTCAATATTGCAACTCAAGGCTTGAATTTTTTCTTCAGTTCTTTCAGCTTGAGAAATGCTGAACATGTTCTTCCCTTTTGGTTTTGTAACTCCAGGTCTTTGCACATTTCATTATAATAATTGACTTTGTCTTCTTGAGTTGCTCTTTCAAATCTTCTGTTTAGCTCTTTTATCTTGTCATTTCTTCCATTTGCTTTAGCTATGATAGAGGTATTGCTGTCATACCCATTTCAGAGAGAAGGTAACTGAAGCATCCAGAGTTTAAGGAATGTTTCATAGCTAGTAAATCAGAGAAGTTAAGCAACTTCATGGATTGGTTATACTGAAAATTATAGTGTTGCGAATAGACTTAGTGAATGGAAGGTGTACCTAAAGAAATTACCAAAATGAGAGTTCTAGAAAGAGACTAAAGAGAATGGGTGAAGGGTATCATTTGAAAAAATGACAGTTTAGAATTTTATAGAATTGAAGAAGCACAAGGCTTCTGAAGCAGTATAAATAAAAGTACAGATTTGTTAACAGAAGAATCAGAAAAAGAACCAGATATACCTGACTTAGGGAAACTTAATCTGGATGACACTCAGTATGGTAGAAAGAGACTTGGAGATAAGACAGGAACTTAGTATGTGCCAGTCACAATCCAACCCACAGCTCATTTAATCCTAAAAAAAAAATTATAGAGATTATCAGTCCCATTTTATAGAACAGAACACTGATATTCAAAGACGTGAAGTAAACTCCCAAAGCCAAAATGGCTAAACCTTTGCTTTTTGCTCCACCCAAGCTATATTCCAGTTAGAAAAGCACTTTATATAAAACAATCTCCTACTTTCCTCATTCTCTTACAAACAAAGGAAAAGACTTCCCACCCTAATTGCCTCACAGAGTAGTTATAAGAATAAAACATAAATACATATGATTCTCGAATTCTCGAAGTACATTTACATCATTCACCTCACAATGTAAATGCATCATGTTGTTATCTGTAACATGTAGATGATCTTGGACCTTGTGATAGGAAGGACTAGAGTTTTTCAGGGCAGTATATTTGAGACCACATAGACAATGAATAAGGAAGACCGAAGAAGAGTTGATGCTTTTGAGTTGTGGTGCTGGCGGAGAATGCTGAAAGTACCATGGACTGCTAAAAGAACTA
>NW_006921705.1:5549615-5557965 GCF_000298275.1 Orycteropus afer afer
ACCAGAAGGCTAGTGGTTCAAACCCACCAGCCACTCCTCGGAAGGAAGGTTGGGCAATCCTACTTCCGTAGTGATACTGCCTCGGAAACCCAAGGAGGGGGTCGCTATGAATCGGGGCTGACTCAATGGCAAATAACAACAACAACAACAATACATAGAATACTACTCAGCCAGTAAGAGAAATGAAATCTTGATACATGCTACAATATGGATGGAGACTAAAGACATTTTGGTAAGTGAAATAAGTCAGTCACAAAAGGATAATATTATGTACCTTCACTTTCATAATTATTTACTTTGAATCTGGCATGTCTTCTCTACATAAGGTAGGTGTTATCATTATTCTATATCCAGAGATGAAAATAGAGGTTTAGAAAGATTTGATGACTTGCTTGAGGTCATATAGCTGGTGAGTGACTGAGTTGGGATTTGAAACTATGCAAGGTCCATGCTTTTAATCATTAACTCTACCAAGTTCTAACACTGTGCCAGTGTTTGTGAAGATCTAATGAAAGTGTTTTGGAAACTGCAAAGCACATCTGAAAGGTAGGTTTCTATTTTTGAATTAACTATGTTGTTGTTGTTGTTATTTGCCATCCAGTCGGGCCAAACTCATAGCAACCCCTCGTTGGGTTTCCGAGGCAGTATCACTAAGGAAGTAGATTGCCCCATCTTCCTTCTGAGGAGTGGCTGGTGGGTTTGAACCGCCAGCCTTCTGGTTAGCAGTCAAGTGCCTTAGGCACTATGGAATTAACTATAACAAACACAAATTAAGAACTGGGCTTGTAAGGCAATTGCTTCAATTTTGTTTGGAATGTTAATGTTTTCCTCACAAAAGTCTTGCCTTCTTTTTCATTTGAAAATATGCTAATTTGTACAATTAGCATTTTATTATTCTAATTTTAGGCCACTGTTTAACCCTCAAGTTATTCCAGTATTTATTAAGAAAATTGGGAAAATTTTTCATTTATTTCTATTAATGATGCTCATTAAAATATTATCTTACCTGGATGTGGAAAATTTGGATTTACTAATTTATTTCTGATTTAAATTCAGGATATTATAGTGGCCAGATCTAGTTTGTATTGAAAACTAATTCAAGAGTCGTTAGCATACATAACTTCTCAGACTCTTTACTAACCCGAAGAATTCAAAATAGCAACTGGTCAGGAGATCATGTTACATTTGAGTATGAAGAGGAAAAAAGGTGGCTAGGCAATAATCTTGTCTGGAAGAAAGTGTGTGTGTGTGTGTGTGTGTAGGGCACATGTGTATTTGTACTTTAACTTCACTCCCTTCACAGTGTCCCCTACCATCTGAAAATAATATACCCCTTTTTTCAAAGCTAAATAAAATTAACTCAAGGAAATAGGTAATAACATGATCATTAGAAAAGAGATTATGCCATAACTCCCTCTCAGAGGTTATCATGGCAGTTATGTTTTTGTGTCAGCTTGGCTGGGCCTGGTTGAGTGGCTGGGCAGCTGGTGGTAGTTACTTCCCATGATGAGACTGGCAATCAACTCCATGGTGGGATCTACCACAAGCAGCTGAGTAGCTGCTTTGGGTATGTGATCTGCTTCCTGTATATAAGGAGAAGCCTTGGGAATTGTCTCTAGCCTATGGCATGCTTGGACCCTTCATGTAACCGTGTCATTGCTCAGCAGCCTGCTATGCTCTGCTGACTTTGGGACTTACAATGGACTTAAGTTAATGGCCTGCCATGTTGTTTGGTAACATCCGGACTGTGTCTTTTTACTTGTCAACTTTGGGGCGTTTCTGCCTCAGCAGCCAGCAGCTGTCTGAGTAAAGAAATGTCTCTAGCTCCAGTGGGCTGGGAGCAGGAGGCAGAGCTGGACCCCAAGGTTGAGGGGCTTTCACCCAGCCGCTAGAGCCTGGTACTTTGAACTTGGACTTAAAGCCTCCAAATTGTAAGAATAAACTCGTTTGTTAAGGCCATCCCATTTGTGGTATACTTCTTATCAGAGCAGCATTAGGTAACCACAAGAGTTATCTAAAAGCTAGGGGGGACTTCTCTAAGATAATCATTTTCTTGAAAGTAGGGAGAACAGAGCATAGCATAATTAAAGGCCTAAATGATCACTCTTTATATTAATAAAATACATGATTTAGCAACTAGATTTCCTTTTCTAAAAATTTACAAAAATCAAGATTTACCTTTGGGTTGATTGGGTTAAATAAATATTTCTTTTTTAATTAATTTTTTATTGTGATTTGGGTGAAAATTTACAGAGCAAATTCACTTTCCATACAGCAGCTAATACATACTTTGTCTCATGACTTTGACTACAATCGACCACAATGCAACAGCTTCCCTCCCACTTCATCCCCATAGTTACCTCTTCCCTGTGTCCTTCCCTCCCATGCACTCCTACCCCTAGAGATGTCTCCCTGTGCATACACAACCCTTCTATTCTCCCATAAGTGATCTCTCCAAGGAATGTATAAACCTAATGTAAATGTTCAGCTCATATGTTTGTCTTTTGTTTGGCTGGAAGCCACAGGAGGGGGTTTAATTCCAGACCTAAAGGATAACTAAGGACGATAGTCTCAATGGTTCCATCCGGCTCTATCAGATCAGTGAAACTGGTTCTTTTGTTTGTTTGTTTTTTTAAATTATTTTGAGTTTTGTTCCACATTGTTCTCCCACTCTATCCAGGATCTCCTACAGAGATCCCCCTCCAAGTGGTTGATAGTGGTAGCTGGGCACCATCTAGTTCTTCTGGTCTGATAGTCATATAGGCTGAGGATCGCATGGTGTACAAGTTGCTTGGATTAATTGTTTCCAGATGTCTTTTGTTTTCTTCATTCTTCTTTGCTCTGCAGGAGGAGAGACCCATTGTTGCATCTAGATGGCCACTTGCAAGCTTTTAAGATCCCAGTTGCTACTCACCAAAGTAGGATGTGGAACAATGTTTTTGTGTAGTGTGTCATGCCAATTGAGCTTGTTGTCCCCTGTGACTATGGTCCCAAGCCCACAGGTCCAACTAGTCATTCCCTCTGAGTAGCTCGCTGTGGCCAAGAAGTGAATACAAACTTTCCCCTTGTTAGCTGTACTATATACTTGGGAATTCTTACAGAACATACAAATACACTTGTAGAAACATTGTCTGCCAACCCTATACATAGTCTTGGGCACACTCCCCCCTGCATGGACATACCTAATAGCTCAGCCTGTCCACCCATCTATCCACTCATACATACGTCAATGTTTGCCTTTACTGACAATGCAATACTGTATGTGCAAAAGGGTTCACCTTTGCTGCCTGTACCTCCCATGCACCTCTCTATGTCTTCCTCTTCCTCAATGCCACCATGTTGATCACTCACATTTGGTATATTGCCCTTCTCTTCACTGAAATCAATACTTGTCTCTACTTATTTAACATTGTTCCCTCCACTCCCTTCCCACTCCTGGAAACCAACAAAGAAAATTTCCTTCCCTGTATAAACCTTTCCTTGACTTTTTACAATAATCAACTAATACAATATTTTTCCTTCTGTGATTGACTTATTTCATTCAGCATAATGTCCTCCCAGTTCATCCATGTTCTGCAGTGTTTTGCCAATTCTACTTTATTCTTTAGGGTTGCATAGTATTCCATTGTGTATATGTACCACAGTTTGGTTATCCATTCTTCTATTGATGGGCACCTAGATTGTTTCCATCATTTGGCTATTATAAATAGTGCTGTGATGAATATGAGTGTGCATATATCTGTTTTTATCCTGGCTCTCACTTCTTTAGGATATTGCAGTGTAGTAAATCACCTGGTATGGATTTTCTAGCCATAAGTCTGTGTAAACTCCCAAGTGGAATTTGCCATGAGCAAGTGAGGAGCTCCTGATTGTAAAGGTTATCCACCTGGGGTATTTCTGTTGAGAGTGGCAAAAAGCAATGTTCTGGGAAGTTCGCACTCTCTCAGGTGCTTAGAATTCTGATGTTATGATTGGTTAGTTTGGCCACTCTGCCAGGCTCAAAAGGAGGCTTCCTAGAGGCAGAAGAAGTCTCTCTGACTGCTGGCTGCAAAAGATGAGCTACTGAGAGAAACATGCTCCTGAGAGACACACACTACTGAGAAAGAGACACCAAGAGACACACATTGCTGAGAGACACTGAGAGATACATGCTACTGGGAGAGAGACTGAGAGAGACTGTTAGCTGAGAGAAAGTGGGCTGAGAGAGATTGAGCATTGTTCCTGAACTTGAATTGTAGCCTGGTGCTTCCCAATAAACACCATAATCTGTGAGTTCTGTGTGGCTGCTGCAATGAATTATCAAACCCAGCAGAGAGGTGGTGGGTGCTGTGGGAGGAACGGTTGGTGTCAGGGTTGATGAAAAGTCTGGAAGGAGGCAGCATGTCTGGCCTCACAAGAATAGGTCTTGGGCTATTGATGGTGATCTGTCTTCCTCTTGTGGGGTTAGAGGAGGTCAGAAGTTACAGCCTCCCTGACCCTTTGGCAGATATATACCTAGTCATGGAATTGCTGGGTCAAATGGTATGTCTAATTCCACCTTTGTAAGGAATCACCATACTGCTTTCCACAGTGGTTGTATCATTTTACAGTCCCACCAGCAATGTATGAGAGCCCCAATCTTTCCATATCCTCACTAGCAGTTGTTATTTTCTGTCTTGTTGAACTTTGCTATTAGTGCTGGGGCAAGATGGTATTTCATTGTTGTTTTGATTTGCATCTCTCTAATGGCTAATAAACATGAGCATATGTTTGTTGGCCACCTGAATATCCTCTATAGTGAAGTGTCTATTCATGCCTTCTGCCCATTTTTTAATTGGATTATTTGTCTTTTTGTTGTTGAGGTGCTGGAGTGTCTATAAATTCTGGAGATAAGACCCTTATCAGATATGTCATTGCTGAATATTTTTTCCCAATCTGTAGGTTCTCTTTTGACTCTTTTGGAGAAGTCTTTGGAAGCACATAAAAAATGAATTTTCAGAAGGTCCCATTTATCTGGTTTCTTTTTGGTTGCTTGTGCATTTTGGGTTATGCTTGATAGTCTATTTATTTCATAAATGAGGGCCCCTAAATTTGCCTCTAGTTTTTCCTCGAGGAACTTTGTAGTTTTAGGTTTCACATTTAAGTATTTAATCCATTTGGAGTTAGTTTTTGGGTATTAAATATTTCTTAAAAAAAAACAATAACAACAGTACATTTTAAAACATTAATTTCAAAAACATTTTTTAAACGCAAGAATAATTTAAAAAAGAATAAAGATCAAGATATTCAATTCATGTTTATAAAACAGGGCAAATATAGGTAGCATCATACCTGTTGTTTAATGTTTAGATGTAGCCCAAACGTTAGATAAAATTCTCAAGTTCTCATTTAGTTCTACAATTATGTAATTTTGTAAATGCCCTTCAAATATGCCGGTAGAACCAAATGGAATTTCTCAAAGCATAAAGCAAAAGGGTGTGTGTGTGTGTGTGTGTGTGTGTGTGTGTGTGTTTAATCAAATCAACACTAGATGGCTCTAGTTACAAAACCAATACATTTGAAAAACTTAAAATTCTGGGATATGACATTAGGAGAACAGATGGATTCTAACCCACAGAATCACATTCTACTATCTTTCAAAGTCTTATGGGCATCAAGAATAACAACAAGTTTTAGGTTTGAAACCCTATGAATCTCTGAAAGAGCAGGGGAAGATAATAGATGTCCTCATTTCATAGATTAAAACGAGAAGTTGCATTTACATGACCTCAAGGCTGGATATTTAATCTGCTCTATAATTACGCCACTTGAGCAATACCCTACTATTTTCAGAATCCTTTTCACCTATACCAATTCACTTCACCCTCTCAATAATCAGTGAGGTGGATAATGGAGGTAGATGTTTTCCTCATTAAAGACCGGGACAGTAAGAGTCAGGCTAAAGGCAGAAACTTGCTTAATGCCATTTAGCTTATAAATGATAATTGTGGGACTGGATCCATGGGGTCCTGGGTCCTGGCTCAGAGCTCTTTCTACACACTATGCAAGAAAGGAAAATTGGAATTTTGCCCTTAGTGTATATGACATGGCTCTTCCTTTCTTTAGGATGTTTCCTTCCAGCTAGTCAAACGTCACCCTTACCCACCAATATCCAAAAAGTAAATTTTGGATTTCAAGGAAATTCAAATCAGTGACAGACATTTTATTTGGACAGGAGATGGGTGATAATTGCAAGGAGAACATGTAATTGGGTATTTTTATATTTTCCTGAATCAGCTGATTTTTCAGTTCATTTACTCCCACCTTGCAAAGTCATGCTAAAGAAATGGAGGTATAATCATGCACAGAAATTCACATTAAACATCAAAGGCTAAAATAGAAGTACCTTTTATAATATAAATTCTCATTTAATTGTAATACTAAATAAGAACTCGAGAATTTATCTAACTTTGAGGCTACATCTGAAAACTATGGCAGCAGGTATGATGTTTATTTTGCCTGTTTTATAAACATGAATTGAATATCTTAATCTTTGTTGTTTTTTATAGTCATTCCTGTGTTTGTTGTTGTTGTTGTTATGTGCCCTACAGTCGACCCGACTCATAGTGATCCCTCCTTTGGTTTCTGAGGCAATATCACTACGGAAGTAGATTGCCTCATCTTCCTTCTGAGGAGTGGCTGGTTGGTTTGAACCTCTAGCCTTCTGGTTAGCAGTCAGATGCCTTAGGCACTATGCTACCAGAGCTCACATGTTCTTGAAACGAGACTTAAAATGTCTTATTGTTTTTTAAAATAAATATTTATTTAATCCAATGAACGCAAACACAAATCCTGATTTTTGTAAAATTTTAGAAAAATCTTGTACTTAGTAATTTTTTACTTTTAATTATATTTCATTTTTTCAAACTTTATAATTCAACTAAGCCAGCAGTAATCAATGATTTTTTACCTAAATATGCCAGCTCTGCCAGGTGGCAAGGTCAGTCAGATATTAAAAGCAAAGCTAGTTAAAATCTACAAGCCAAATAATTCACATGTAAATGATGGATGATAGCTACTATTTACATGAACACTTGCTATAGTCCTGAAATAACCCACTTTTCAAAATTTTTCCTTCTAGAACATTACCATCTCAAGAAATGGCACCACCATCCAACCAATTATCACATACAGTAATTTGCAAATCATCCTTTAGATGCCACTCTTCCACATGCTCCATATACTAAATATTATTGATTATACCTTATCTACATTTCACTTAACCTCATTCACTCCTCTCTATGGTTACCACCACATTACCTGTCACCTCTAAGACTGACTGGGAAGAAGGATGGGGCCCTACACTTCTGAGGAAATTGGCCACTGAAAACCTTCTAAATATAAGTGAAACACTGTCTGATGTATTATTGGAAAACTTTATGAATAGCAGTCAAACACTGTCCAATACAGTGCTGGAAGATGAGCCCCTCAGGGTGGAAGGGACTCAAAATACTACAGGGGAAAAGCTGCCTCCTTAAAGTGGAGTCTACCTAAATGACATCGATGGGGTAAAGCTTTCAGGAGCTTCATTTGCTGATGGGGCGTGACTCAAAATGGGAAGAAACAGATGCAAACATTTGTTAATAATTGGAACATGGAATGTACAAAGTATGAATTTAGGAAAATTGGAAGTTGTCAAAACTTGATGGAATGCATAAAGACCAATATCCTAGCATTAGTGAGCTGAAATGTACTCGGTTAGCCATTTTGAATCTGACAAGCATACGGTCTATTATTCCAGGAATGATAAATTGAAGAGGAATGGTGTCTCATTCATTATCAGAAAGAACATTACAAGATCTATCCTGAAGTACAATGCTGTTGCTGACATGATAATGTCCATACACCCACAAGGAAGACCAGTTAATACTACTATTATTCAAATCTACACACCAACAACTAAAGGCAAAGATAAAGAAATTATTTTTACCAACTTCTGCAGTCTGAAATTGACAAAATGTGTGATCAAGATGTATTGATAATTACTGATGATTGGTATGAGAAGGTTGGAAAAAAAGAAACATCAGTAGTTGGAAAATATGGCCTTGGTGATGGAAATGACACTGGAATTTGCATGATAGAATTTTGCAAGACCAATGACTTGTTTATTGAAAATACTTTTTTTCAACAACATAAACAGTGACTGTACATGCAAACCTTACCAGAGGGAATACACAGAAATCAAGTCAACTACATCTGTGAAAAGAGGTGACGGAGAAGCTCAATATCATTGGTCAAATCAATGCCAGGAGCTGACTGTGGAACAGACCATCAATTGCTACTATGCAAGTTCAAACTGATGCTGAAAAAAATTTAAACAAGTCCACAAGAG
>NW_006921705.1:5565190-5580721 GCF_000298275.1 Orycteropus afer afer
GAAATACAATTGCTGAACAAAGATTTCAAAGGGTGGCTCAAGAAAACAAAGTAAACTATTGTAATGAAATGTACAAAGACTTGGAGTCATCTTCACTTTCAGCAAGCAAGTTTGTGACGTCTGCATAGTACAGGTTGTTAATGAGTCTTCCTCCATTCTGATGCCACATTCTTCTTCATCTAGTCCAGCTTCTCAGATTATTTCCTCAGCATAAAGATTGAGTAAGTATGATGAAAGGATACAACCTTGATGCACATCCTTTCTGATTTTAAACCACACAATATCCCCCTGCTCTGTTCAAAAGACTGCCTCTTAGTCTGTGTACAGGTTCCTCATGCACACAATGAAGGTGTATGTCAAGGTTGTATCATTTCACCATACTTACTTAATCTATATGCTGAGCAAATAATCAAACAAGCTGCACTATGTCATGAATACAGCATCAGGATTGGAGAAAGACTCATTAATAACCTGTGATAAGCAAATAACAGCCTTGCTTGCTGAAAGTGAAGATAACTCGAAGCACTTACTGATGAAGATTAAAGACTACGGCCTTCAATGTGGATTATATCTCAAAATAAAGAAAACAAATATCCTCACAACTAGACCAATAAGCAACATCGTGATAAATGGAGAAGTTATTGAAGCTGTTAGAGATTTCCTTTTACTTGGATCCACAATCGACATCAATGGAAATAGCAGTCAAGAAGTCAGACATTGTATTGTGCTGGACAAATCTACTGCAAAAGAAACTTCTTTAAACTATTAAGAAGTAAATATGTCACTTTGAAGACTAAAGTGCACCTAAACCAAGCCATGATATTTTCAATCGCCTCATACAAATGCAGGAGCTCTGGTGGAATAATGCCTAAGGCACTTGACTGCTAACCAGAAGGCTGGCGGTTCAATCCCACCAGCAACTCCTCGGAAAGAAGATTGGGCAATCTACTTCCATAGCGATACCACCTCAAAAACCCAAGGAGGGGTCACTATGAGTGGGATCCAACTCCACGGCAATGAGTTTGGTTTTTTGGTTTTGGTTCATATGCATGTGAAAGTTGGACAATGAATAAGGAAGCCCAAAGAAGAGTTGATGTCTTTGAATTGTGGTGTCGGTGAAGAATACGGAAAATACCATGGACTGCCAGAAGAATGAACAAAGCTCTCCTGTCCTGGAAGAAGTGCAGCCAGAATGCTCCTTGGAAGTGAGAATGGCCAGATTTCCTACTCATCTTCTTTGCTCTTGTAAGGGATCAGTTCCTGGAGAAGGATATGATGCTTGTAAAGCAGAGGGATAGAGAAAAAGGAGAAGACCCTCCATGAGATGGATTGACACAGTGCAACAATGAGGTCAAGCATAGCAAGGATTGGGAGGATGGCATAGGACCGGGCAGAGCGTCGTTCTGTTATACACAGGGTCACTATGAGTCGGAGCCTACTCTTCAGCACCTAACAACAACAATGGTATCAGCCCTCATTTTAAATAAACATCAGTCTAACACAATGCATCAGAAATAGTAAGTCTTCAAACTCAAGGTAAAAATTAACTAATGAAAGAATGAAGTCCCTATTGGTTTTGCACTTGACTGTTAATTTAAAGTTTGTTTACTGAGAGGGATCCATGTAGGAGATCCTGGATAGAGTAGGAGAACAACGTGGAACAAAATCCAAAATCATAAAAAAATTAAGACCAGGTTTTCTGTCTGATAGAACTTGGTGAGACCCCTGAGACTAAGGCCTCTAGTTACCCTTCAGGTCTGGAATTGAACTCACTCCTGTGACTTCCAGCCAAATAATAGACAGGTATATGGGCTGAACGTTTACATCAGATAGGTATGCTACTTGGATCTATCAATCATGGGAGAACAGAAGGTCAGTGTATGCACAGGGAGACAGCTGGGGTGTGTGTGGCAGGAGTGCATGGGAGGGAAAGACACAGGGAAGGGGTAACTATAGGAAGGAAGTGGGAAGAGAGCTGTTTCATTGTGGGGAATTGTGGTCAATGTCATGAGACAAAATGTATATGAACTGCTGTACAGAAAATTTTGCTCTGTAAACTTTCACCCAAATCACAATAAAAAAAAAAAAGTTTGGTGGTTCAAATTTATCCTGCAGTACTGTTGAAGAAACGACCTGGCATTTTGCTTCAGTTAAGTAAGATTATAGCCATGAAAACCCTATGGAACAGTCGGAATATACTCAGTGGCCACTAATAGCAACAATAACAAGAATAATTGTAGAATAAACTAACAAAGGAATAATAGCTACCACTTATTATTTAAACCAGGTTTAATTTTAAAAAGTTAGAACAAGCCTTGCCATCCTAGATAGTGAGCTCCCTGGATTAGACTAATGACAACAAAGTAATAAATTTAATTCCGTTCTGATCAATCAGCTTTTCTTTGTCCTGAGGCAACCAACTGCTTTCTTTAAGTCTCAGAAAAAGAGAGGTCACACCATTATTACTCTTTTTATTCCTAATCAACACATTCTTAACATTGCAACAAAATTGTTTAGAACATAGGGGAAAAGAATCTTTCCAACAATATATTTCTAATAACGCTACCAAATTAATTACTCTCATGGCTCTTGTAAGTAATATCAGAGTTTTCCTATCTGAAGTATCACATTTTGTGACTGTTGTAACTTATTTCCAAACATATTACACTAGGACAATTATAGTTCTGCCCTGTTGAATATCAGAACCCATTAAACGAGAAACTAATATTCTAACTCGTTCATATTATTCATTTTTTTTCATGTTGTGTTTTCCTGTTTCCAGCAGAAAAGTGCATATCCTAACTTTCCTTTTTCCATCTCCATGTGTCACTATCAATAAACCTTACTACACAAAAGCACAAAGGAAACCCTTCCAGGACTGTCAATCATATGGCATCAAAAATTCTTAGTAAGGACAAGACAAACTCAAGGTAAGAATTGCCTGCACATTTCAGGACCACACAAGCCCAGAGTGAGCTATCTTTAGGAAAACCAAAAAAGACTGCTTGGTGAGAAGGATACACTCACAAGGAGAAAGTAGAGGGATGTGTTTGTCCCTTGTGCAGCCATCTGGCTGGATAAGGCATGAGTGCTTCCTGTAGGACTTGCTCCAAGGGAGCGATTCCAGGGAAAAAGTAATTGTTCCTGCTGAACTTTTATTAAAACACCTTTTGGGGCACACTGGTTATAGAAGGACACAATCATGCATCGCTTTGGGAAAAGTTTAGGGAAATCAGAAGTCAGGGCTATCTCGTGCCTGGGAACTGAAAACTGTAGGCAGAACTAGCTTTTTTTTTTTTTTTTTTTTCCTGAGGGATTACTCTATGTCTGTCTTCTGTTGTTTCCGTAAGGATTGCAGGTATTTTGTATCAGTGGTATCACTGGCAAGATTAGCCTCTGCTGAATCTATCCTTGGTCTAGAGTATTTGTGGACATCGGAGATAGACAACAGATACTAATACCAACCAGTGTACCCACAATACTGCATTACCATTAACACCAAACACCAGGCTACAAATAAACACATAAACAGCTGAGAGGATCAGATGGGAGTCAGTGAACAGGAGTATATTTCAGAACTAGCATTTTGTCTGTTTTGTCTCCTCTGTTTCACTTTCACAGATGTAGCTAATTGATTTATCTTCCTCTGTATCTATATTATCAAAGGGTTGCTCATGGTATGCACTCTGTAGAGAAAATACTTCTCTTAATAACTGGCTCCTAGAATATGAGACCCCTATTTGCACTTGACCGCTAACCAGAAGGCTGGCAGTTCAAACCCAACGGCAACTCCTCGGAAGGAAGGTTGGGCAATCTACTTCCCTAGTGATACTGCCTCAGAAACCCAAGGAGGGGTTGCTATGAGTCGGGTCGGACTCAATGGCACATAACAACAACAACAACATTACCAGAACTGAGACCCATGGAGAATGTCATCTAATTCTACTTTTGGGGTCTCTATTTTATAAGCCCTTACACCCCCAAATTTCCTCATACTAGGAAAATTTGGGTTGTAATATTTTTTAGGGATTTTATCACTCCTAGGAATTTCCTCTATAGATTGAAGTTCTTACCAATGATTTTCCATTTTAAAAAATATCATTTCTTTATTCTTCAAGAGAAGAGTGAAGCCTGAGATTTCAAGCAATGAACAGTAACTCTTGGCTCTCGTATGAACTCAGGATATAGCTGATTATGCTACTTTCATGGCAGCGTCTCCCTCTTTAAATGGGAAAGAGCAGCTTGTAGAAAAAGCAGCATGCTTGCCCCCACTTGATTTGGCCCTATTTACTTGCTTCTGTAAGTGCTTTGTGTATTTTCTGTTTGCAAGCTGGCATTTATCTACA
Source organism: Orycteropus afer afer (assembly GCF_000298275.1). Classification (NCBI taxonomy): domain Eukaryota; kingdom Metazoa; phylum Chordata; class Mammalia; order Tubulidentata; family Orycteropodidae; genus Orycteropus; species Orycteropus afer. The sequence continues at coordinate 5,569,537 of NW_006921705.1, forward strand.
TACTTGACCTAAAACTTCATACTTCATGTAATGTAGTGATATAAAGTGTAAACCAGATAAAAGAACTATTATGCTAAAGTACCTTAGGTTTAACATCCCTTTGCTGTTGCAAAAAACAAAGGAGTTAAACATACAGATAGCCTGCTATGAAATTGCCATGAGTTTGTTTTAAACACATAAATCCATAAAATAGTTTCAAAAAAATATTTATATCAATGATTTTTGCTGCAAACTTCATTTTAATTTTGTAAACAAATGACAACTGTGGCTTTGTAGGTTTTGTCTAGGGTGTAGTGACCCAATTAGCTGGTCAAAGGGCTACATGGATGCAAAAGACAGGGTGAGTTAAAGTTTAACTCCCAGGAATTGTAAACCAAACCTAAAGCCACTGAACCTTTGGAGTTTGATATGGTGATTAGAGCATAACCAGAGTGACACGTTGGACTCGCCATAATCAAAGAAACCTTTTCCGGGTGGGGATCTCTGAAATCACTCAGGTATGGTCCATGTGTTTTGCTTTTTTTGTTTTGACTCTATGAAACTGTGCATTGTAGTATCAGTGGGAACGCAGTGAAAAGAGGTTTTTCCCTCTCCCGTTACGTTACAGAGCCTAAGCCAGGGAATTGTCTGGTTGGTCTTTATATTAATGAAGTAACCTGAAAGCAAAAGAAAACATTGGAATGATCATATAACCTCAAAATGAGATGGCCACTATGTTTCAATTTAATAAATGTCTGAGGCTAAAATCATGTAGATTTACCACTGCAGGTTCAAGAGAGGGACTAATATTCTGAGAAATTTATTAAGCTCCAGCGAGATAGTAGAGAAAGCAGTGGTTGATTGCATGTCCTGGACCTACGACCCTGAGAAACGTAAAATGTAATTAACTAGAGAAATAGCCTTATCATTCACTGGCAGATTCTGAGTTCTCTGTGTGGGTCATAATTCCTGTCACACTTTATAATTTACATATTCCCTATCTCCTTCCTTCTCCTTTATCCTGTACTCTCATCCTTCCACTCTCCCTCAAAAAACACCATCTTGGTAAAGACTAGCTATTTTCTCTGCCATTTTTCTGCTAACTATAGGAATGTCCTAAAGCTATTTGCTTTTGATTCCAGCAGGAAAAGAGGGAGAGGAAGAAGAAAGAGGGAGGGAAGAAAGGAGAAAGGAAAGAAGCAAGAGAAAAAGAAAATGAAAACAGGTGTGGAAAATGACTGACTCTGAGTGTGTTAAATCTCACCCGAGTGATGGCTAATTATTAGATCTTCTCTTTGCAGAGTTGTTGGGGCAATTCTTTGCAGTGGATATAGTTTCACATTGTCATTTTGTTCCCTTCCTAAAGATAATTCCCCACCAGAATGCGATGATATTTTTATCAAAAGAAATAAATCAACCAGGATTTATCATGAATACCCCATTCCTACCAGAAATCACATCATCTCTCTAATTATGGTACTTTTGTTCCATGATTACCAGAGTAAGGTCCAAGGAGAATTAGTTCCAAGTTAACCAAGTTTCTTTGCTGTAGGACTTTTCAAATGTGTATTGTGTATCTCCAAGAAGATGCAGATTATAGTATTAGTTGGGCCCTGTAGGGGGGTAGTGTTTTGTAAAACATACACCGGTAAACTTGGCTCTAATTATAATTTAGGAGCACAAAAACTGTGCTGGTCAAAGCATTCTTTATGACCTGTGCTCAGAAACATGCTCAGGTCTGGAAAAAAAAGTGAAATCACTCACTCGTCAAAGTGCTGAGGCCTTCCTTTCCTAAATTAACTTGGATTCATTTTTCCGGGCCATATTTTCTGGAATAATATTGACACAGCCCAATTTAGACTACTCTTATATACTTTACTGGCCCAAGTTATTATTTATCAAGTGTAAGGGAAGGAGTAAGATAGCGGGCAGGGAAAAGAAATAAAGTATTATGGGCAAAGATGATAAAATGATAAATTGTCGTTATTAGGTGTTGTCGAATCTATTCTGATTCATAATGACCCCATGTTGTTGTTGTTATGTGCCCTCGAGTCAGACCGACTCATAGCGACCCCTTCTTGGGTTTCCGAGGCAGTATCACTAGGGAAGTAGATTGTCCCATCTTCCTTCTGGGGAGTGGCTGGTGGGTTTGAACTGCCAGCCTTCTGGTTAGCAGTCAAGTGCTTTAGCCACTATGCTACCAGTGCTGCCCCATAGAATTTTATGCAAACACCAAACATTCAGTTATTTCCAACTGGGCTAACACAAAGTTAGTTTTGTGTCATTTCAAATATCAATATTTCCTGTACTGTGTTCAGTGATGTTAATAAGTGTGTTAAAAAAAAATGGCTCCATTGGCAAGTAAGTTGAGGCAATATGGTCAGATAAGATAAAGTGGGTTTTGTTACTACATGAGTGTTTATGTAAAAATAACAACAATAACAGACATTCATTGAACACTTAGTGAGCCAAGTACTGCCAAGTACTGTTCAAACACTTTCCAAGCAATATCTCATTTTATCCTCAGAGCAACTATGAGGTATATACTAATATTATGATATTTTACAAATGAGAAAATTGAGGCAAAGTTAGGATATGAAACAGGTTCAATGTCACCCAATTAGCAAGTGGCAGAGCCAGGCTCCACAGCCTCGTGGTCTGACTCCAGAGCCCAATTGGGTAACAATTAAACAGTTAAACTGTACTCCCAAGTACTGGATATTTACTCTGTCTGTAAACATGTTCTTTCCTTTGTGAATATTCAAGAAAATAGGCAATGTTTTATTTCCCAGGCTTAATTCACAGTCAGAACATCTTTTTCAGAAGCAGCTATTAACATCTCTCAAAATAGTATTACTCAGGACATAGTTGAAGAAAAAAAAATCATTTTTGTAGCCCACATCCAGTACTCATTAATAACCAGATTTGATCGAAATCATCACAATAACATCTACAAATCTTTATAGTTCAGTCATCTTCCATCAAACAGGACCCTGCTTACCTTAGAGACTTTTAAGCTTAATTATAGAAAAAATACAGGACTTTTCTCCTGACAGAGCTGCATTGGAATACCTGTTTCAAAACTCCCTAGATGTGTGAGCTTGGGCATTTTAGTTAACTTCTCTGAACCTCAGCTTCCTCTTTAATGAAATGGGAATGAATTCTGTCCTGCTGAAATTTTGAAGATTAAATGAGATTGTAAAACTGAAGAGGCAAGCATGCCCATCATGCACAATAGGAACTTGGCAAAACTCTTTCCCTTTCATTTTCCCTATTTATAACAACCTCCAGGAAAAATATTCTAGAACTTTTTGAGTTTACCCATTAACTTCTCTTGGGGGGGGGGGGGAGACAGGAAACTGTAAATAAATGATGAAGTTTGATTAATCATAAATAATAAGCCTATTCCATTTATTTATTTATTGTTATAGTGGCATGCATTTATTTTAGAGAATTTTGCTGAAGACAAATCTGTTAAAAGCCCAAATCTTTTTCACTGAAATCCACAGGATGCTCTGGTGTTCATCTCATGACACAGATAGATGAAGTTAAAAATCTATTTCAAACTGTCTTTTAGAATATTGTCATCCCTTAAAAATCTGTTTCAACAATTGCCTTTTAGAATACTGTTATCCCTTAGAAAGCTTGGTAGGACTTTGAGTACTATTGCTTAATGGTTTTCATTACCTTATATGTCTCTAAATGACTCAATAAGTTCAAACAAGACAGTATTGATCAACGGAGGATAAACACCATTTTATCTTATTCATGGAAACAGTAACCAGGCTCTTCTAAAGTGCAGTCCTAACAGTCCAAACTGCCCCCAGAAAAAGCATCTGGAAAGAGTGGCACTATCGCAGTGACATTCTGTGTCAGAAATCTAAATCCCATCTGCTCCTTGACCTCATACTGCAAAATCCAGGCATTTATTATCAAGTGACATTTACTGCTGATTGGATCAGATGGTTTATCATTTTATTCCATCAAAACTAACCCAACTAAGTTATATGCTTTAAAAAACTATTTAGAAATTCCAATTTAATAAACAAAAATCTTACTTTAAATATTTTTGAATGATTTCAATCATTTCCCTTTTGGAAAAAATGGTTGTCTTGACTAAAATATATTGGAATTTTGAACTTTTTTTTTTTAAGATGTGTGAACTAAGATTTTTTTCCCCCTGTATTTATGTAAAAGTTCATGAATATAGATATTAATACCCATAGGGAAAATGTTTTCCTGGTTTGCTTATTCCAGTGGGGTGCAGGCCCTTCATAATATCAAAATAGAAGCAGTAATAAGTATAGAAGATTAGTTTGCACAGTTATGTATAGCATTCTGCCCAGAAAAATAATGTGATTAAAGAGAATTAACACATGAAATTTTGCCCAGAAAGAATGGCCAAGTTAGCAAACTGGTCTGCAATTTTACAAAAGCCTACTTTCAATGATGTAATAATAGCTTCTCTTCTAGCGATTTAAAAAAAAAAAAAAAAATGATGCTTTGGGATGTCCAATTGATTTAAAGAACTCTAGAGTTTAAGCAAGGGCTCTGGTGGTGTAGTGCCTAAGGCATTTGACTGCCAACCAGAAGGCTGGCGGTTCAAACCCACTAGCCGCTCCGTAGAAGGAAGACTGGGCAATCTACTTCTGTAAACATTTACTACCTCGGAAACCCAAAGGGGGTCACTATGAGTCGGAATCAACTAGGTGGCAGTGAGTTTGGTTTTTTGGTTTAGAGTTTAAGCAACAGAAACTATTCTTATTTCCATAGAATATTCTAATTTGCAAAACATTTCTCTTGAGTATTTTCTTTCAAAGAATAATATTTCTTCATAGTCAATTCAGTACGCCCAATTTCTGCAAGGTAATTGAGTCTTTATCCATCATTCGATTGTACAAAGCTTGTTATTTAAAAGATGCTCTCTCACCTGGGCTTTATAAGCCTAGTCTGTTTATTTAGCATGTTGTTGTGGTAGGTACTGGTCAAGTTGATTTTCCATTAATAGTGATCCCACGTGACAGAGCAGAAATACCCCACAAGGTTTTCTTAGCTGTAATCTTTACGGAACCACACTGACAGATCTTTCTCCTTCACAACTGCAGGTGTGTTTGAACCACCAACATTTTGGTTAACAGCCAAGTGTTTTGCCATCGGGCCACCAGGGTACCTTATGTAGGATATTGCTAGTTATGTCATGGGCATTCCGCCAGTGTACTGGACATTATCAATTTATTGATCAATTAATTAAGAGAGAAGGTGAAACAGTCAAGGAATATAAAGGTCTACATGGAAGATGAAAGGAAAATCAATCCCATACAAGCCCTAGAAGAACAGAACCCTAAACTAGTTAAACCAGTTTAGGTGCTGTAAGTAATATAGTAAAAGCAGTGAATAAAAGGAGGATTCTACAAAATCTCCTAGCCCAGTCCCTTAAGCAAGCAGAAGACTGACAGGGCACTTGCAGAGCATTGTGTACAAATGCAATGCATTTTTCTTTCTAATACATCATCTTTAGAATTATTTTACCCAGCTCTTCTAGTGGAATTGTGTTTAGTGCTTATCTTTCCAGCTAGGGCCTTCAGCATGAAGTAAACTTGTTCATTAGGTGTGCTTAAACCCTAATACCTCTGACTATTTGCAGTGGAAGTCAGAAGTCAGATTCTGATGTCATGGGGGAGGAAAAACTGTGTTGGACCATCTCAGGAATCATTTTTCCAATTTTCTTTCCTGAAGATTCCTAACAGTGCCTCCCAATTCAGACATTCACTACCATTTACTAGCAACATTTACTAGAATCAGCACCCTGTGTTGACGTTAATGATGATGTAAATAGTAGTTGCTTTATATACATATTTGAGAGTCCCCGGGTGGTATACACTTGGCTGCTAACTGAAAGGTTAGAGGTTCAAGTCCACTCAACTCCATTAGTCTGACAATCTACTTTTGAAAATTCAGTCATTGAAAACCCTATGGGGCACAGTTCCACTTGGACACACACGGAGTCACCCTGAGTCAGAACAACTAACTCAATGGCAACTGTTTTTTTTAATATATATTCTTAGCTAGCTCCTGTCAAGTACCAGAAGCATAGACTAACTCATTAAATTCTCATCATGCCCCTATGAGATAGGGACTGTGTCTATGTTCTTTTTCTGATAAAGAAACAGGCTTAAAGAAGTGTAGCTAATATGTAGTATAAGCAGGAGTAAACCCTGCAGTCTGGGACACATGTGCATGCAAGCAGAGTATAAATGGAGCACTGAGAATCTTTGACTTTTGGAACTAGAAGGCATCTTTAAGATTGTTTATTCTATAGAAAAGCTAAATGAGTTTCCCAAAGATGTTGTTATATGTCCTTGAATAGATTCTAACTCATAGCAACACTATATGACAGAGTAGAAATGCTCCACAGGGTTCCCCAGGCTATAATCTTTATGAGAGCAGATTGCCAGGTCTTTTCTTCCAAGGAGCTGCTAGGCAAGTTTGAACTATCACCTTTTGGTTTGCAACCAAGTGCTTAATCATTGCACCACCAGGCTCCTTTTTTTATCCAAGATTAGAAGACACTTTTTGTTAGGGTACAAATCCAAGCAGAGGACACTAGCCTCAGGTGGGATCTTTCCATGTACCATCTCCCACTATACAGCATTTTTAACTCAGCCTGATCCTCTACACAAATTCTGGGAGACAGAGTAGCAGGACCCCCATGGTTAAGAGGAATATACCCTTTACACTGGGTCCTATTCTGCCCAGACTCATGGACCCATGCAGCCAGAGATTCAGTGACTCTGTGATGGAGAGAGACTCATTTGTGACTTCAAGAAATGCCAGGACCAGATTTCAGAGACAATAGGCACATGCACCATGAGCTTGTGACAGTGAAGCTATGGAGGCATTACAGAAAATACATAATCATTGTTCTGAATGGCTTGTCTGATTTGGGTGTCTTTATCAGACACCCAAATTCTGCCAGTGTCTGAGACAGATAACATTTTTCCCCATGGAAAGAGTAATTGGGCTGCTAGGTCTATGCCTCCCAAGGGTGTCCGATATTTAAACCAACCTAATTTGAAACTTTAAAATGAGAACCAGATGCCTCCAAATAGCAGCTCCATCAGCCTAAATAAAATTATTTATTTAGGCCAATAAGAGTATGTTTCCAGAAATTCCTTATTAAAATAAAAATTAGTTGGGATGTAGTGTGTGAGTGATTTGAGTACTTTGAGCCAGTGTCATTCATTAATACTTAAGCCTAAAAATCACTTAGCAGATGAACTAGCTTATCAAAGTCTTGTGAGACTGGTACTCAGGACAAGTAAGGTTTTTATTTTATTTTATTTTAAGAGCTTGTTTTACATTCAAAGTTCAAGCGTACATTTAGTTTCATTCCCCATTCGCCATGTCCAACCCTAACCCAGTCTCCTCCCCTCCCTACCCTGCAACACTCCCCTTGTGCCCCTCATAATTATGCACTCCTGTTTGTTCTGCCTTTCCTCCGTTTGAATGTTGGTCCTTTGGTGTCCCATGGTTTATTGCTTTAGGGGATGAATTATCATTGAGTGTGTGGGTGCAGCATCCTGGATTGAGTGGTCTGCATGTACATCTCACTAACCATTGGGCTGAGAGCCCACCCCTGAGGGTGAGTTTTATTCTAGGTGCCGAGTGTATTTCAGGACCATAGTATTGGGATTCTCACCAGACTTCATCTGACCAGTAATTCTGGTCATTATTGAGTTTTTGGATTTTGTTCCATGTTTTCCCTCCCACTCTATCCAGAATCTCCAGATTTGATTCTTTCCTGAGTGGTTGGCATTGGTAGCTGGGCACCATCCGGTTCTTCTGGTCTCAAGGGCCATTGTGTCCTAGGGTTGATTGCTTCTAAATGCCCTTGTTTTGTGTGTGTGTGTGTGTGTGTGCGTGCGTTCTTCTTCACTTCCAACGCTAGGAGACCATTAGCTGCATCCTAGATGGCTGTTTGAAAGCTTTTAAGACCCCAGTTGCTACTCACCAATGTAGGATGTGGAGCAACGCTTTTATGTATTTTGTTGTGACAATTGAGTCTGGTGTCCCCCAGTACTATGGTCCTGAGGTAGTAGCTCTATTTGATCATCTCTCTCCTACAGTGTTGGGATGTCTGTGAGGGATTACTCTGTGTCTGCCTTCTATTGTTTCTGTAAGGACTGCAGGTATTTTGTATCACTGGTGTCTGTACAGGATTAGCCTCAGCTGAGTCTATCTTTGGTCCAGAGTATACCTCTATTCACTGATTCCTGTCTGATCATCTCAGGTGTTTGTGTGTTTATCTGTATAGCCTAGTGTTTGGTGTTAATGGCAATGTGGTATTGTGGACACATTGGTTGGTTTTAACATCTGTCATCTATCTCTTATTGTGCACAGTTTGGTGTCCTTTCATTTCCCAAAGGACAAGTAAGTTTTGAAGATGGAGAAGAACAGATGCAGAGGATAGGAACTAAGGGTTAAAAAGTCATAAGTAACTAGAGTTTAATAAAACAATTTTGGATGGCAGGCAATTGGCTGATCTTTGAAGAAGAATTTTTTTAACTTATTAAATGATTTTGATTTATTATTAAAGTAATTTGAATATCATATTTACACAGATTCTAATTCCTTTTGTCTCTCCTTCATTAAAAAGCCATCAAGCCAATTCCAACTCATGGCAATCCATGTGTATCAGAGTAGAGCTGTGCTCCATAGGGTTTCCAATGGCTGGTTTTTCATAAAGAGGTCACCAGTTTTTCCTTCTGAAGTGTTTCTGGGTGAATGTGAATCTCTAACCTTTTGGTTGGCAGCTGAGCTTGTTAACCATTTGTACCACTACCACAGGAAGGGCCTTCTAATTAAGTCTGAATAGAATAGTCTGAAGAAACCTGGGTAATTAACAGCTGAAACAGAAGAAAAGCAATGTCCCTACACCAGAGTGCAAACCTCTCAGGTTGTATTACTTTCATAGTTAAAACAAAAAACCAATCAGGATTCAAAGGCATTTATATACAGATTGAAGAATAGGATGACTATTGTTGTTGTTGCTGTTAGGTGCCGTCACATCGTCTCTGACTCATAGTGACCCTGTGTACAACAGCACAAAACACTACCCTTTCTTGTGCCAGCAGTAGGACCCCTACTATGCCTGAACCCATTGCTGCAGCCGCTGTGTCAGTCCATCTTGTTGAGGGCCTTCCCCTTTTCCATTGATCCTTTTACCAAGCATGATATCTTTCTCCAGAGAAAGGTCTCTTCTGACAACATGACCAAAGTAGGTGAGATAAAATCTGGCCATTTTCGCTTCCAAGGAGAATTCTGGCTGCACTTCTTCCAGGACAAATCTGTTAGTTCTTCAGAAGAGGATGTGGAATGAGGGATGTCATTGCTGATGTCAGATGGATCTTGGCTGAAAGCAAAGAATACCAGAAATATGTTTGCTTGTGTTTTATTGACTGTGTAAAAGCATTCCATTTTGTGGATCATAACAAATTATGGATAACATTGAGAAGAATGAGAATTCCAGAACACTTAATTGTACTAATGAGGAACCTGTACATAGACCAAGAGGCTGTCATTCGAACAGAACAAGAAGACACTGAATGGTTTAAAATCAAGAAGGGAGTGTATCAGCGTTGTATCCATTCACCATACTTATTCAATCGGTATACCGAGCAAATAATCCAAGAAGCTGGACTATATGAAGAAGAACGTGGTATCAGGATTGCAGGAAGACTCACTAACAACCTGTGATATGCAGATAATACAACTTTGCTTGCTGAAAGTGAGGATGACGTGAAGCACTTACTGATGAGATTGAAGACTACAGTCTTCAGTATGGATTACACCTCAATATAAAGAAAACAAAAATTCACAACTGGACCAATAAGCAGCATTATGAAAAATGGAGAAAAGATTGATATTGTCAAAGACTTCATATTACTTGGTTATACAATCAACACCAATGCAAGCAGCAGTCAAGACATCAGATGAAATATTGCATTGGGCAAATCTGCTGCAAAGGACCTTTTTCAAGTGCTGAAGAGTAAAGATGTCTCCTTGAAGAGTAAGGTGCACCTGACCCAAGCTATGGTATTTTCAGTTGCTTCATATGCATGTGACAGCTAGACAATGAATAAGAAGACTGAAGAAGAGTCGATGCTTTTGATTGTGGTGTTGGTGGAGAACACTAAAAGTATGATGGACTGCTAAAAGGATGATTATTGGTATGACAAAAATAAAATATATTATGAAACAATATAACCTATCCCAAGGAACTCTAGTGGCATAGTACATAAGACATTTGACTGCTAACCAGAAGGATGGCAATTCAAACCTACCAGCCACTCCTTGGAAGGAAGACTGGGCAATCTACTTCCTTAAGATACTGCCTTGGAAACCCAAGGAGGGGTTGCTATAGGAATTCCTTATTTCTCTTTTAATTCCAAGACCTAACATTGTTATGCACAAAACAGATGCACAATATTGTTTGTTGATAAAAGAGCCACATAACTGGGGAAATAAAAGGAAGAGATAGAAGAATTGAAGAAGAAAAAAAAAAATGACTGCATATAACAAGCTCTGTTAAGCTGTGTACTTATCATCCTCTCTATTTTCTACCTTATAGTAACTCTATGAGATGAGTAGCACTATCCCTAATTTCCAACTATAGAAATTGGAGCCTCATTAAATAACTTGACCCAAGGTTGCAAAGTTCTTAAGGGATAGAACCTCAACATTTGAACCTATGTTGGTCTAAATCCTTGATCCCATGTTTTTCCTACCATGACACCCTTGTACATGTGAGTCAACAATGACCAATGCAGGGCAAAATGTTATGTATTATAATACTATGTGTAAAACTGGGAAGTGAAAAAAAGTAAAATTAGAAAAGAGAGAACAAAATCTGGAGTAGTCAGAGAAGAATTATGAAATTTCTGGTCAGTGTAACAGACATATATTACATGGCCATTAAGTGCCAGGTGTTTCTCAAGCTGAAAGAACTGAGGAAAAAAATTCAAGCCTATAGTTAAATATTGAAGGATTCTATGGGCAAAATACTGAATGATGCAGGGAGCATCAAAAGAAGATGGAAGGAATACACAGAGTCACAGTACCCAAAAGAATTAGTTGATGTTCAACCATCTCAGGAGGTAGAATATGATCAAGAACTAATGGTACTGAAGGAAGAAGTCCAAAATGC